>NC_089225.1:57928020-58020520 GCF_963924675.1 Phocoena phocoena | reverse complement strand
TTTACCTCTCTTGTATTTGCAGGTTCAGTCTGAAGCATTCATGGGAAAATTCCATTTTCCCAGTATGGTAAAACAGGGATGTCTGGTACAAGATCAGGATTACTGATCTGTCTTTCCAGAAGGCAGTCTACTCTCCTTTGTCCCTTTCCCCACTTTCCCCTTAGATTCGCACACTTATACATATGCTCCTGGGACTTCATTTTATTTGTTTGAAATGAGGGCAAGAACTGGAAAGAATGAAAAATGTCTTTATAGACCCTTCTGTTTTGGTCAGTTGGCCAGAAAAACAAGTCAATTAATAAGCAATCAAATTTCCTTAATATTATAAATTGCTTGGGGAATCCTTGTAATCATTGATATTCAGTGCTTAAAGGTTGAACCAGAAAAGGGTGAAGCAGCAGTATTTTCCTGGGAATATGCTGACACAGGATCTATTATACCAAACCTCATCAAAACTCAAATTTTTTAGAAAAAATTTGAATCAGTCCAAACATCTGGGAAACTATACCTATAGGAGTTTTATAAAATGCCAGAGACTAAATCTTTCATACTTTTTTTTTTAATTGAAGGCACTATGAGCTGGAAAATAATTTGGAGAAAACCAATCTTTAAGAAATAAAGGAGTTGAATATGCACAGAGTAGTTGATCTATATACTGAATCAGAATTTCAAGGGAGGGGGATGTGGAGCTAGAAGAATCTGTACTTTTAGAAGTTCCCCAGGTGATTCTGATATGCAGCCATAGTTAGCTGGGTACCACAGATACATAGCCTGCTAGCTGCTCTTCATCTCCATGGCAACAGAGGCAGAAGTAAGCATTAACTGTGGCATGAAGTATTTAAGCTAATGTGAGTTTGCTTTTAATTACTAGATTTGCATTTGTCATTATAACCCTTTAGTGAATATCTTCTCTTGGCCCCATGCCTGAGATTTGGGTAGTTTCCACCAGGCGAAACTATGCTTTTAATTATAGACTTTTTTTTTTTAACCTAGTCTTTTACTAATCATGCATAAAAGAAAATCATGTTAGAACCCAGATCAATTAAACTTTTTCTCTAGAAACTCATGTCATTAAAAATAATGTCATACAAAAATAATGCATCTAATTATAAGTAGAAAAAATGGAATAAAATATAGAACAAGATATAAAGAAATATAAATGCCCAGGTACACATTTAAGAACATTATGTACTAAGCCTCAAGTGTTACAAACTGTATTTAAGTCTGGTTTTCCTTACTGAGACTAAATAGGAAAACTAGTATATATCTGATTTCATTTATAGGGCCAAAATTTTTTATAGCTATACTTGTTCTCAAAATCCTTCTTTCTTTGAGGCTTTAGAAATAAGTATAGTTTTTTCCCTGCAACTTCAGGCATCAAAAGCCTTTTGCAATATTTTAGCCTTTCAGGGAAAAATATTAATGATAATAACATAATACATGCAGTTTCCTCTATATATGTCCTGTTCTAATTGCTTTTTCTCCTGCTCTCTTTTAATACAAACATCTATTTATTCCACAGAATTTTCTTACTCTTCTAGTTTTCCTTTTTCCTGCCAAGAGAAGCCTCTTACCCGAGTCAACCCATTTCCAAACTTTATGTGCATGAGGCTTCATAAAATCCCGTGATGCTATCTTTTGTAATTTACTATCATTAATAATAACAATAAATATTTTAATACGTTCTTCATACATTGTTTAATTTCATCTTTTCAAATCAGGAAGGGTTCCCTTGGCAACCAAGTTATGTCCTCCTCCTTGGGTGGCATGATTCTGGTGTAAAACTTACATGATGCGAACTAGTCAAAGATTATTTTAAAATTAACCCATCATTTCCCACTTTACAACCTACGTCAGACCCATATTTTTCTGTGAAAAAGGAACCAAACTTTTCTGCTGTCTAAGCATTTAAAAACAAAAGTGGAAAAAGAAGAATTAAAAATTATGGTTGTGATAAGAAGAGAGAAATTGTATATACATAGTCCTTGCTTTGGATCAGGGGATTAGAACCTGCCCATTTATCTGACATAATTCTGTTATTGCTTCTATATTCCTATATCAGGGGAGGTGCTATCAAATAGACTGAGTGTTAAAAGAGCCTGTGTGTGTGGGTGTGTGTGTGTGTGTGTGTGTGTGTGTGTGCACGTGTGCACCCACACACCTAGCTGTATCCTGGGGAAAGGTGAGCTTTGTAGTCTTGTAGCTGTTATGGACTGAATATTTGTCCCCCCACAAATTTGTATGTTGAAACCCTACCCCTTCAATGGGATGGTATGAAGGATTAGGATTAGATATGGTCATGAGGGTGGAGCCGTTATGAATGGGATTAGTGCCCTTGTAAACCTCACAAGAGAGCTTGCTTCCTCTCTCTGCTCACCACTGTGTGATGACATGGTGAGAAGTCAGCAGTCTGCAGCCTGGAAGAGGGCTCTCACCAGAACTCGACCATGCTAGCTCTCTGATCTCAGACTTCTGGCCTCCAAAATGGTGAGAAATAAATTTCTGTTGTTTATAAGCCACCCTTCTATGGTATTCTGTTATAAGAGCCCGAACTGACAAAGACAGTAGCCTTAAATTCACTCAAATCATATAGGTGGAACTAAAGATATAATCACATTTTTTATAAATGTAATTTACAGTTATTATAAATAACTTCATTTTCCTTTGCTTTAGTCCAATTATGTTATTCACAAAGCATTTTCTGGAAAAAGTGAAAATCTGGAACTCAAACTTTTTTCTCAACTGTGGGCCTTAATAAGCAGAAGGATGAATAAAAAATGCTTATAATATATAGTGGCTTGTTCTAGAAATGTAAAAGAGAAGAGCACATATTCTTTTTTTTTTTTTTTTTAAACATCTTTATTGGGGTATAATTGCTTTACAATGGTGTGTTAGTTTCTGCTTTATAACAAAGTGAATCAGCTATACATATACATATGTTCCCATATGTCTTCCCTCTTGCGTCTCCCTCCCTCCCACTCTCCCCATCCCACCCCTCCAGGCTGTCCCAAAGCCCTGAGCTAATATCCCTGGAGCACATATTCTTTTAAAAACTTTTATATTGTTTTATGAAACACTGTAAAAGTGGCATTATAGAAAATTTGGCAAATTGCTGTAAAAAGAAAAGCAGGAAAAAATTAAACTCAAGTTCCATTTCCTAAAGACAAACAGTTAACATTTTGAAGTATTTTCTTTTTTTAGGATTAGGATTCTTTTAAAAAATCAATTCTGTAACACAGAAAGGGCTTCTAAGAGTTAAAAGCTATAAAAAGTAATTTCCTTGCTAATATATTAATATTTGGTAATGTATATTTAAAGGTAAAACATAATGGAAGGACATGATATAACTTTAAGACAGCTGTTAGGTTGTCCTTTAGTTAACTACAGAATTTACCTTTCACAGGCAATACCACTGCTAGAATGCTATCTTCAAAGGATAATCTGAAATGCAAAAAGAGAGATTCAAGATGTTTCTCTCAGAATTACCTATTGGGAATTTGTTAGCCAATGGTGTCATACCTATATGATTGAATACTACACAGCCACTAAAATTATAAGGATTTAAAAAATAACATGTGAAATGATTGCTAACCAATAGTAAGCCAAAAAAAAAACAGATTTCAAAGTTTTATTTAGAATATGATCTCAATTATGTTTTCACAAAATAGAAAAAATGTACCAAAATACATGACAAAACATCAAAAGGGTTGTTATTTCTGAATGCTGGGATTATAAATAAATCTGATTATTTTCTCTGTAATTTTCTGCATATAAAAACGTTTTCTACAGTGAATGTGTATGTATCTTATAGTTGTATTTTTGAAAATAAAAGCAAGAACACAAACTATTCCCTTGACCCATTTTCTGGGAACCATACTTGGAACACAAAGGAAGAAATTAATAGCACCAAGCATCCCTTCCTCAGAATAGTTCCTGTGTTTCTAATCACATGGCAGCTGTTTGCTCAATAACAGTCTGCTCTGAGTTTTATAGAAGCAGCATTTTTAAATTGAGTGCTTTGAAGAGACTTAAGAACCATGTAGAAAGCCAAGTAGGAGTCCTCTCTCTGGCAGGGTTAGCTTGTAACACAGTTTGAAATGTTTTTCAGGGATGGTTACAGCCCTCCCTGTTAGTAGCCACCATTCTCAGGAATCAGCGGCCCAGACACAGGGCTCCTGTAAGCCTGGGCATAAAAGCTCACTTATGGAGGAAGCCTCATGGGACCAGTGTGGGCTTGAGCTCTTCATCACAGCTGGGGCCCTTCTCAAACTTGCAGCAACAGAAAGTGGCTCAGGGCTTTGCTTTCCTCCTGGGCAGGTGGAGCCTGAAAATAACACCCATTTTTGATTGTGCAAAAGGTATGATTTGGTGAAGCTTCATCTCTAGGCTGGCCCTTTTGGTGTTCATTATACTTTTTTCCTCAAAGGCACATCGGTGGCACCAGAAGGCCTTCAATGACAAAACCCAAAAGGAAGAACCTGCTTTTTCTCTACTTGGGTGGGGGCAGGTGGTCAAAGAGAGGGAGGGACTTACACCGCAAAGCATTAGTGGTCTCAGTGCAATAAAAAAGAAAATGCTCACTTTTCTCTCTAGGCTGGTGGGGAGGGAGGAGAAGAGGGGGCTCCAGGAGGAAAGGAGTACAGGACTTTTTCAGAGGCCATTCAAGGGCCTGGCTGCCCAGGTGGGACGTGCAGGTTTTGTGACATCTGTGATCCAAAGTAGGTCATCTGATCAACTTGGCAATGTTTCTTTAAAATAGGAAACGTCGCCTGGTCCTTGACCAGAGGAGACGCTGGATGCTCTCTGAGTTGGCTTGGGGATCGGTATTCAGAAGGCAGGGATCAAGGACTGGTTGTCCTTTATGAATCCTTTCCCATCACGAGAGGAAATGAACAGATTAGAAACCAACCAACAGTGAAAAACGTGCTTCTATTTCCGTACGAGGGAGCAGGCACTCCCGTGGGCCTCGAGCTTTGGAGCTGAGCACTTGCTCCAGCCCAGCTAATGGCACAGGTGCTATTGGGGCTTCGTTGATTCCTTAATGCGCTGGGGCTGTGCTGTGGGTGGAGCTTGAGGCCGATTCCCGCCCTGCCGCCTACGTGCACGCGCGCGGTGCTCTCCTCGCCCTCCAGCACCGCGCTGACCATGGCAGCCAAGTTTTCCAGCTTCTGGGACAGATTCCTCTGGTACCAGGGGAAAAACTGTAGTTGCCTGGCCCTTGCTCCGCCTGCCGGCTCTCCACCCTTAACCCTGTGCCCGGCTCTTGGCTCTTGCTGTCCGTTTGGAAGCCCGGCGCCCGCGGATTCCCTACTCTAGCACCCGGAAGGCCTTCCTGAGTGAGTCAACACCCCGCTTGCATTTATTTGCGCCTTATTGAAAAGGGATGGGGAAAAAGAGACTTACTTATTAAATTTCAAAATGAAATTAGCTTTAAAGTTTTTCTAGTTAGAAAAATTATGCATTCTCACGGTAAGAAAAATTCAAAGAATACAGAAAAATCCTAAGAAAAAAACCAACAACCATACCTCATCTCAATTCCTAACATTCATTGGTAACCATGGTTAACATTTTGGTGAACATGCTTCTACATCTTTATTGCTTGCTGCCCTCCTCCAGTGCCCTCCCCCCTCGTTCTTTTCTACATTCTCAAATGGGAATATACTATATATTAGGTTCTTAAAAAATTTTTCTTTTAAAATTTAGAAACCTCAATCATTTGTTCTTCAGTCTGTTTTCCTTTAAATTCAGCGTGTCTGAGATTTTTTTCATATTGGTAAATATAGCACCACATTGTATTTTTGTGATTGTATGGTATTTGCATTGTATGATATACCTTAATTGTATGATATACCTGATGATAGATCTATCAAATGTTTAATTAAAAACACCTGATATATCATTTACTTTCAATTTATAGTAATAGTAGTACTCTTATTTTTTTATTAGTAGAAGCAATAGAAGAAAAACTGAGGAACAATATTTGTAGACTTCAAAATATCTGTTACCTAAATTTCTAGAAGTAGAATCTTTGGGTTCAAAAATACGTGCATATAATATTTTGACTTATATAGCTAAACTGCTTTCCGCTGAATTCTTTTATTTTTTGATAAACCCCAATAATGGGAAAAGTTTTTGATGCCACAACAGCTATCCTCTTGTGAAAAGTTTCAGAATGTACAAAATTGATTTATTATTTCCTTCTGAAAGACAGAAGTAGACAGCTACTTTTCATGCAGTGCTTGTAAAGAAATTAAGTACATGCTTGTGGACAAGTTGATTCATCTTTTTGGGGCTTTGTATCTCATCTGGGTAAGTCAGCCTTGGATTAAATTCAGTCCAATGTCCCTTACATGTCTAAGATTTTACAGTTTTATGATGCTGGGGAAAAAAAACAGCAGCCATATATCTTACTGTTGCCTGCCTGCCTTTTTATTTTATTTTATTTTTTCAGAGTTTCAGTTGGAGATTTAGTTATGTATTAATTTGGGAATGGTTAACAACCATACGATGTTGTCTCCCCTCCTATCATGACACTGTCATTGGATGTTATTTCTTTATGAAGGTAGTGCATATGAAACGGGTTATATCCTTTTTTGCCTGCTACCTACACTTCTCCTTCGGCCCCTAATCCAGGACTCTTTACCCCAAAAGTGACTGCCTAACTTCTAATAGTACACATATACTTTGATATATGTGAAAATAAGCAAAAATAAATATGTGCATATATTATATATACATATATATGTTTGTATGTGTGGGCGGGGGTGCAGGCACACGGCAGACATGCAGTTTTGCCCATTGCATCTCGCCAGCAGCTTGCATAGTAAAAATGCTGAGGCATTTTGTTAAACCTTGGTTCAGTAGCTTGGTGCAAAGGAATTCTGCTGGTTATTCTAATTTCACTCGAGCAGCTTCTCCCCTGAGCTTATATATTCCATCCTACTCAGTTTCTCAGCTTCCTCGCTTAGCAGGTATCTCGAGCTTGACGTGTCTAAAACAGAACTCCTTATGTTTCCCACACCCTCCCTTACCTTTTTCTCCCACAGTCTCCCCCAGTTCGATAAACGACAACTCCATTCTCCCAAGAAACACCTTGGTGTCACCTTGCTTTTTCTTTCTCTCACACTGGTCAATTCTCTCTGCTCTGCTTGCAGACACATCCAGTGTCTGACCATGCCCCACCCACCTCCACTGCTACCATCATGGTCCAAGTCCCTGTCGACTTTCTCCTGGACAATTATATAAGCCTTTAAAGTGGGACCCCTGATTTCACCCCTGTCCCCCTCTAGTTTATTCTCCATGAAGCAGCCATAATGATTCTTTTTTAAAGAAATAGCTTTATTGAGGTATAATGAGTATACCATAAAATTCACCTGTTTTTAATATACTATTCAATGATTTTTAGTGCATTTACAGGGTAGTGCAGCCATCACCAATATCCAGTTTTAGAACATATTCATCCTTCCCAAAAGACTCCCCCATGTCCACTTGCAGTTAATCCCCATTCTTGATCCCAGCCCCAGTAATTTGCTAACCACTAATTTGCTTTACGTCCCTATAGATTTGCATGTAGAACTCAGAAGTGAGGGCCCCATGTAGATAACCAGCAATATCATTTGGGAATGGGACGCTAGGCTCAGACCCATGTTTTGGGTGAGCCTTATTCTGTTAGGGCCAATGTAGCAATGCTCAGTGGAGAGCAAGTTATAGGAGACATAAGTGACCGGATCAGGGGTTTAAAAGGACATGGGGTACATGTACACCCACGTACAACCTGTCCATAATCTCCTTTGCTCCCCAGTCAGCGAGCGATGAGGAATCAGCGTGCTGACTCAAGGGCCTTGCAGGATCCAGGGAGATAACTTAAACAGACAAACAGGCCAGGGTGTGAGCCATCAGGGAATGGTGGGGACTGTGGTGAATCAGAGAGCTCAGGCCCTGTCCCATTTTAGCCCTGGGGGGATGTAGGCTCAGAGTTTTGCCAGATCTTCTGATGTCAAGACTAGTCTGAAATCTGGATTCTGTGTGAAACCTTCTGTTTAAAAAATACTGATAGCAGATTAACCCTTTTTTTTTTTTAGACATCACACCACATACAATGTGCAAACAAACAGAATGGGCCTGAGGCTGTGTATGCACCCTCCAACTGAAAGGGCTCTCTTGGTTAGGATAAAGTTGACCAGCTGTACTGTACCCCATGCAGCCCACCCTCCAGGCTACATGTTTTAAAGTGTCTTTCCCCTCTAAGGCTGCAGTCAAAGTCTTGTTTCCTCTGCATACAATTCTCCTTGTTGTTGGGATCTTAGTCACAGTAGTTGGAGTTGGCAGGCAGTTACTTAGAATTTCTACTCAAGTGCTTTTTGAAACCATTTTTTAATTAAAAAGTCAGATCCCAAGATTCACTGAATACCTAGCTAGCCTGCAGTTAGTTCCATTACAAGCCTAGAGAAGAATGTCTGAAATTGTTTGTTGGTTTACGTTCTTATTCATTTTTAGGACAGACAGGTTATACAAGTAACCAGCACTGGCTGAAACAGAGTGATGGGCAGAGGTGTTTCGGGTGAAAATATGTCTGGCCCTGAAGAGTGCAGGGACCCAGGCTGCAAATGGGTGTGGTGCAGGGATGGCCAATGACCTAGCTGGTCAGGTGTGGGCAAGGAGGGACAAGAGGTTGTCCCAAGAGTCATAGGAGCCGAGAAAGATGGGGTGATTCTAGAGGGAAGAATCATATTATCCTTTCTGTGGACTAAATCAACACAGACCAGATCAACACAGAGCAAGAACCATATACAGCCAGAACAAAAGCCCTTCATTTCTCAGAAGAGATGGAAAACGATGGTTAAACTTCATTTCCAGTAGGCACTTTATCTCTCTAGGACTGTTTTCTGGGGTTGGGGTGGGTGGAGTATTAGCATCTCAAGAGAGTGTAAAAGAACACATCTTCTTTGTCTCAGTGTTTAATTTTCCTTTAACCACAGTAATAGATACACTTTATGGTAGTAGTTTTTGGCAGAGTGGTTAAGGGTGTGTGCTCAGAACTGGGTAGGAATTCCCTCCAGATTACAGCTCCACCACTTACGAGTTCTGTGATCTTGGGCAAGTTTTTTCACCTTTTTGAGCCTCAGTTTAGTCATCTGCAAAATGGGTATGGCAATGCCTACTTTACGGGGTTGATGTGAAGATTAAATGCAGTAATCCAAGCTCTGTGCCTGGCATGTAGTACATATTCAATAAATGTTAGTTGCTATTATCGGTGCTGTTATTACCACTATTATTAGAGTTGAAAGTGGCATTAGGTCTGCCTTCATTATGTCAGAGATGAAGAAACTGACCCTCAGAGCTTCCAGGTTCCTTACCATTGTCCCACCACAGCAGGTTCCTGGCAGAACCAGCCAGTGCATCCTCAGGAGCTCTTTCCTCAAACTCATCACTGCCTGGTGGCTGAAGTTTGCAATCATTCTTGTCTCTCTTCCAGGTGGAATATTGGCATGGAGTTCCCTGCAGAGTTTAAAGGGAAGGAAATAATAGTTTACAAGTTCCATGGGGCCAGGGACCATGTCTGTCTTGGTCTCTTCCATATCCCTCTTGCTTACTACAATGTCCAGCATTTAGTAATATAATATTTAATAAACACATGTGCATTACATGAAGCATGACTCAGCAAGGAGATGACCACAAACACATCATGGTGGTAAACGTGGCACCCATGAGCAGTGACTTCTCCCTTGGGGGTTGTTCCTGGGCACATTTGCCTGTGTCCTTCCTGTGTTCCTAGAGCTTGTCGAATAGGGATGAAGGCAATTTACACGAGAGGCCATTGCATTTGGCCACCACATTCCCTCTTTCCTTTTTCTCCCACTCTCTTCCCCTCTGCCCTTTGCTTCTCTTCTTTCTCTCTTATTTCTTCTACTTCCTACTCTTGATCTGTAATTTAATGAGGATAGGCTAGGTTTTACTGCAGAAATAAACCACCTCTAATTTTCAGTGGCTTGATTCAGCCAAGTTTATTTCTGTAAATCTGGGTGTCACTCCAGGACAAATGTCTTCCATGTGTTGGCTCAGCATTCCAGGCTTCTTCTGTCCTAGGCGCTGCCCACAGCAGCAAGGGTGGCCATTCTCCCCTAGGCTGGGCATGGAGCCCCCGAGGGGCTCATGCTGGAATGAAACACCCCACCCCATGTCACATCCACCCACTCTGGAGTGGACTGGTCACTTGGACCCACCCACAGGCTGGGAAGGGTCATCCCTCCATGGGCTCAGAAGGTCCCAGAAGGCAAGGAGAACAGGATCTGGGTGAGCATTAGAAGGTTCTTTCCCAATTCCTTTTCAGAACTCAACCCTTTTCCTCATCTCTTCTCCCTTTTTCACTTACATTCTCTGATTTCCTCATCCCCCTCCCTGCCTCCTGTGCCCTCTTTGCCCGCCTCGCTCCAGCTGCTGTCCTGTGTCCTCCTGCGCCACGCAGAGCAGATGCTGACCGAGGATGCTGCTACGACTGCCGGGTCTGCTCGGCTCTGAGCTTCTTGTCTGGATATAGGTGAAGGCAACGGAATTTGCCTCCTCCTTCTGGGTTCACTGGGGACTTATCACTGAATCCTCCTGTTGTCCTGAGCACTTCTTCCAGAGCCTGGAAAGGACTGGCAGAAAGTCAAGCCAGCCATCTGGTACTTGGGAGATACCAGGCAGCCCCAGAAACTTCCCCTTCTCCCTTCAGGAGTCAGCACCCTCAGAGACCCCACCAATCTCAGCACATGGTTCAGCGGAGCTTGGGGTGCATTCGGAAGGATGTGCATTTGATTCTCTGCACAGGATCTAGGCACTGACCACTTACCTTGATCCTAAGGAGTGATCAGTT
This sequence comes from Phocoena phocoena, assembly GCF_963924675.1. Lineage (NCBI taxonomy): Eukaryota > Metazoa > Chordata > Mammalia > Artiodactyla > Phocoenidae > Phocoena > Phocoena phocoena. The sequence goes on along the minus strand of NC_089225.1, from coordinate 58,009,665 downwards.
TAGTTTCTTGATAGTATCAAGAAGGTCTCCAGGTGAGTGTTCCAGGTTGGCCTCAGACTGAAGCAAGTTGAGATAGAAACTGATTTTTTTTTTACTATATTTGTAATAGACGAAGGGAGGCTGTGTGGCAGACAGATGGGAAGCCCATGTCATGGGGGCCAGATTGCCTGGCTATGCCTTCGATTTATTGTGTCTTATTGAGTCTCTTTCCTTCTGGGTCTCATTCCTGCAAAGGGAAGTGGTTGGACAAGGTGAACTTCGAAGCATCTTCTAGAGCTATGATTCTCTGAGTTTGGCATATCTTGCTTGCCATGGAGGACAATGCATATGCCCAGGAGTAGAGTGTATTATTTGAAGTCTTATAAATGCCCCACAGTCTCATCTTCCACAGAAGAGAAGGAACAGAAACAGGGTGAGGAGTGGTTTAGATGAGGTGTGAACGGGCAGGTGGAGGTTTGATGAAACTACACATATTAATCGCTTATTTTCCTCAAAAAGTAGCTTAGATTACCTGTCAGTTATATGCTTTGTAGTTTCTCCTCTTGTTTTTTCCCATTATAAAACTTTTAGTGTCAGAAAATGCTGAGAATGGAAATATTAGGTAATTTAGAACCAGCTTGTTGACATAGTCAGTATAGACACATCAGCTGTTGGTGATTTCCCCCAAAGTTGAAGGTTATAATTCTTCTACTCTTTCTAAGAAACAATGGTCTCTTGGAACGTGCAAGTAAATTAGTCATACTGTGTCCTGAGAGTTGGTCTCTGTAATACATCCTGGTCTCTGAAAAAGAGCTGCAGTTGTATAATGGATTTTCAAAGTCTCCAAAGCTGGTTCAACTAACATATTTGTTAGTCTAATAAATGATATTGCTCTTGTCAAGATTTTTCCATGTAGCACAATTTAATAGAGGAATCAGTAGTTTCTCAGACATGACAAAAGGGCCTGGGTGTCTTTTGATGAGAGATGCAAAGTCTCTTCTTGTTCTAATAAAGCCAAAATGGAAAAAAAAAAAAGTTCCTCCCTCCCTTCAAGTGTATTTTTATGAAGCTAAAATATACATACCACTTTCTCTAGGAAAATATTTGTTTATCAATATTTTCTCCTACAGTGTCTTTTTACCCAGTTATTACACATGAATATGCATTTTGTTTCCATCTTAATCCTTCCCCTTGTTTGATGAGCTGTCACTAGTACACACTTCTTCAGGAAAAACTCAAGTCTGAGGATACTTTGATCCACTGGGCCTATGGAATTTTCCTTAGAAATCTTTTAAGAAACGTTTTAGGCAGACATTGGCGTCTACCTACATTTCTTCTCATCATAGCTTTTGTAAAGTCCCTAAAGTGGTTTTGTACAGTCAGGGATCATTTCCTCCAGCAGCTCCTGCCTTAACCCGAGCCTCAAGGAGGTTTTAAGGCTGCGTACACTGTCCTGTGACCCCTGCCACCATATTGATACCTTCCCTGACTTCAGTTAATGGGTTAAACAAATCTCTTTTGGAGTTGTTGAAGCTGCTTGGAAGGAAACTGCATCGGTACTGAGAATATTAGGACATCTGTGTGTCTTGTCCTCAGCCAAAACATTTAGTTTTTGCCATGGAATGTGTTATTTGGAGGATGTCTGACTTTCACGGCTCTGGGTTCCACCTACTGGCAGGAACAATTTGCTGACATTGTCCCTTAGCAGTTATCCCCAAATAACACCATCTTCAAATACGAACCCAAGCAATGGGTCAGAAAATGACTGCTGGGGACAGTTTCTACCAAACTGATGAGAGGCTGCTCTTTGAAATGCTTACTCCTACAGCTGAGATCACTGGTCATGGCTATCTCTTGAGGCAGAAGTAGTCTCAGAACATTTCCAGAGAGAGGACACGTGAGTACATCGATGTGATAGGGGAGCTAAAATTGGCTGTGGAGATCAGCTGGGTTGAGAGCAGGGGCTCTCAACTTGACTGCATATTAGAATTACCTGGTGGGCTTTTAAAAAAGACCAGGGTCTTGACCTTATCCCTAGAGATTCCTGCTTCAGGCGGTCTGGAGTGGGGCCTGGGAAATAATCTCTTTCTCCCTTTTTCTTCTTTTCAGATGATTCTACTGTGCAGTCAGGGCTGAGACCCATGAGTCTAGAGCAGCGCTACTCATAGCAGCAGTTTTGCGTTGGAATTTGCTAGAAATGCACTTGGGAGTGAGGCCCAGGAATCTGGATGTTTTCGGCTCTCTAGAAGACTCTTACCCATGATTCTCAAACGTTAGCACACATCAGGATCACCTGGAGGGCTTGTTAAAATACAGCTCACTGGGTCTCGCCCCAAGAGTGTCTGATTCAGTAGGTCTGGGATGGGACTTGAGAGTTTCCATTTCAAACAAGCTCTCAGATGATGCTGGTGTTGCTGGTCTGTAGTCCACACCCGGGGCAGCGTTAGTCTGCACTGGGCTTGGGGACTTGGACTGTTTCTGAATTTGTTGCAAAGGTGGTTGTTTTAAGACATGAGGATCTCAGCTCTTGTAAATGGATTCATAGAACTGATTGCTTTGGCTAGGAACCCGCTTCCCACCCCCGACCCCACTTTTTAAAGGTTTTCCCAACCATGTTGCAAAGTGTGGGATAAAACTCCAAGAGTCAAACTTGATCCCGGATGATAGTTAACCACTTTGATTATTTTGACTAAGACATTTTACCAGTTTTATCAGGGTAAAGTGAAGTATCTTGAAAGATTTTTTCCCCCCTTGTCTGTATTGGTTGGTTGTTTGAATGTATTAGGCAGATTGATGGAAGGTTTTGATTGTCAGACACACTTTGTAGTAGAATCTGTTTTTGCCTTAGTGGTAAGAGAACATAAACTTATATCTTTAGGTAAATAGAAGTAACACATTTTTTCTGTTTCACTGATGGACTGGATGCTATTTGAGGCAGTGGTTCTCCATATGTATTTGGGATGAAGGTAGCGGGGGAGGGTGAAGAGTCCTCTCCAGGTGATTCTGATAAAACCCTCAGGTTTGAGAACCATTGCTTGGGAGCAGGGGTCACAAACTAAAATGCCTCCAAGGGCTGGGAGGGGTAGGGCTGGGTGGTGGGGGCAGGCGGTGGGGCGGGCCTGTAGTCCCCTGCCTGTCTGCGGGGAGCAGCCCTCCTCCCACTCTGGCTGATTTTGGCCACGTGGGAACACTGCACAGCACGGCCAGAGCTTCTGGTTTTAAAAGGAAAGCCAAGGATCCCACTTTTCTTCTGAGAAGTGTCCTGATCTTTGAATGTTGGCAACACATTTTTTAAAATGTAAAACCCTTGTGCAGATCAAGGAAAACACACTTGTGAGCAACCTGTTTGTGACTTCAGGGTGCCTTATGTAAGTCTGAGATTCCAATAAGAGTCATTCAAAATGAGTCCTATTCAAAGTAAGCTAAGAAATACACTCAGTTCCCTGGGTCTGCTTTCTAGCATTGTGATTCCACGAGATATAAGGGCAACAGGGAAAATGTTAGTGCATACTTTTTAAAAAGGATAATTTAAGTATCTCAGGCTCCAGCTTGTGTGCTTCCAGATTTTAATGTAATAATCATCCTTGGTATAACATGTTTCTTTGGAAAAGAAATTTGGATGCATTTCAATCTTTAATGCATGGAATTAACAAGATAGGGGTTGGAAGAGTTTCAACTCTTCCCCTAGAAGAGTGGCCACAAAAGAACATTCAAACCAGTGACTAAAAATCTCAGTGGTATATGCTTCAGTGATTGGATCTTGGGTATTCAGGGCTGACTGCATCTTCCTGCATATTGAATTATTGTAGCATTAAGTCCCTGTAACATTTAGGAAATAGATGGCCGACAAGTGACTGAAAAGAGAAGTTTAAAAAGCGGGCATCACATTCCTTTTTATTATGTTTATCTGTCCTCTCAAGGACAGAAGAGGTGCTTTCTATCTGTTTAAATCTTGGACTGGCATATCCAGCCCCGAGGTGTTGGAAGGTTTGTGGGCCTCACTCACGCATTTAACCCCTAAGACCTTCCATTTCATTAGGGGAATCTGCCATTATAGATGCTCATTCCTATCTTGTGGTAAAAGTTTTCTCTGCTCTCTGCTGACTCTGTTGGTAGCTTTGTTCAGTTGTACGTTGTCTGAAGCGGCAGGCAGGGTGGAGAGGCCTGGACTGAGCATCGTGGTAGCTCTGTGTTAACCCCATTTTGTTCCCTTTATATGTTGAATGTCAGTTTTTGTGGCCTCTGAAGATACGGTTTGGTATGTGTTGGCAGGTCGACAGAGGGAAAATTTTCAGGGATGAAATCCAAGGTTGTCGCTATTACTCCTGGAACATAAATATAGAATAAGGGTCAGTGGGATTTCCCTGTGGTCCACCCCAGTGTATGGGAAATAGGATTCATCTAAGATACTCACATCTGGCTAATAAGAAAGGGGTATCTTGTTTCACTCTTGCTATTTCACCTTGTGTGTTTTCTGTCTTGGGGTCCCCTTGGGTAAGTTGCAATTTGTATGTTCTTGGATCTCTAGCCAAATGCTATCTAATCTCTCCTTAACCATGAATAAAGCCTTTACAAGCACAGATATACTGGAGGAATCTGAAACTGGGTAGGGAGGCAAGCTTGTTGTAGTTTGGAGAACAAACACATAAATTTTTGCCTGATGTAATTTTTGTGCTTTGGAAACTAACCGAGAAACGGGTAGGAATGGGCAGATCTTTAAGTGAGCAATTTTAGAAAGGAGAAAAATATTATGGAAATTGCAAAGAAAGATTTTGGATTCTGACTTAAGTCCTGGTATGAGTTTGGAATGTTCTAATCTGTTCAGCATAAGCCAGAAATAGTTTCCTAAGGAGAAAGACATAGGCTCCTCAAGTCAGACCTTGGCCTCCTGTTTTTGCTGCTATAGGTAGACCCCGTGCTGACGGCTCTTCTACAGGTAGCTGCTTTGTGACATTGATGGAAAGTCTAAGCCTGGACCATGTGGTGTTGCAGGGTGTTCCAGAGTCAATTCCCCACCATTCCCAGTGACAAAATGTCTACCTTTTCCCAACCCTGTGACCTTAGTCTGTTCTTACCCTCTCTGGTCATCAGTTTATTTATAAAACTGAGAGTGATAATATTTGCCCTGCAGCCTCATGAAGTTTTGATAGTCAATGGAGATAATGTAGCTAAAAGTGCTTTTCAAATTGCTAAGTGACTCAGAGATGTAGGGAGTTCTTAGGCAATCTATACTACAAGGATGATACAAGGAACTTGGAAACTTTCCTGCCCAAATCAAAAGGTTGTATGTAAGTGGTATCATATGTCTATAGACAGGTCATTTAGAAGCACTGTCCCATTGCAATCAGCTCAGTGGTCAGTCAGACTTGAGTTCAGATCTTTGCTTTACTAACCATACAACTCAATGTTTGTTGAGCCTCACTTTCCTCATTTATAAAAATGGCTATAAAACCTACCTCACAAAAGTGATTGTGAGGATTAAATGAGATAATATATATGAAAGCTCTTATATAGCTAGGTTCCTATTAGATGCTCAGTAAGTGTTGATTTGATTCATGAGAAATGCACTGATAACATTGTTCCCAAAGCATTTGCAATGTATATAAGGGCATCCAAGACTGAACCACTTTTTTGGACCAGTGCAGTTCTTTTAATAAAACCGAAGGAGATGGAATTCAAGGCCTATTGTACCAGTAGGAGGCTGGCTGAAAGGCCTCTCCCCAATAAGTTTCACACCTACAACAGTTATTCCTTATGGATAAACTGTTGCTCCTCTGAATGTCCTCTTTTACAATGCAAATATCTCTGCATAGGAAACACATGAATAGATTGTGAACCTTAGCTTTTCTGCATCAGGTGGTTGAGCTTGAGTCAGAGGAGTATCTTAGGGACAGGGTCAGGGTCTAACATCAATGATTCAGGGGAATATTCAGCATGGTCAAAATCACCATCAAAGTGCCCACAAATTCCACTACATTTTGTATAGTATGTAATTAGACAACACAGTTTTGCTTCAGAGTTGGACTAGATCACTCTTTCTAGGTGAGTATCAGATGAAATATTTGACTTGTGGTTAGGGTTCAGGTTTTATGGGAAAATATTTACTGTTGTTCTTGAGGGTATATTGTGATGAGACGCTCTGGGAAGCCAGTGGGCACCAAGAGAGCTCTGGGGAAAAGGAGGGTGAAAAAAAGATGAGGTGTTTTAAAGGCGTGTGCCTGGTGAGCATGGACATGCCTCATCAATAGTTGTTAAGTAAGTGAATTAATTACAATTGTTGGCAGAAAGTTTGTCCAATTTATGTCCCCATCAGTGAATATAACAATGTCTGTTTTATAGCACTCTTACAGTAAACATTAAACATTTAAAAATATTTTGTGCAAATTTAATAGAACAACATATTATTTCATTTTTGTTTTCAATGTGCATTAAAAATATTAGTACCAGTCTCTTCATTTCACAGAGTAGGAGGACGGGAAAAACCAGCTGATTGCTTGTTCTGACTTCAGCGACCTCCATCCATATTACTGACATGGTACCATGACTTTCTCTGACACTCACTTGCCCTAAGTGGGGTTTGTTGATCTGAGCAGCCCCTTCAAAGAACTGGTCACTTGGACCTGGTCTGGTCTGGCACTAACTATCCCCTGAGCCAGCTTCCAATCCTGACCTGCCCTGTACCAGGAGGTTGCTGACATCTCTCTTACATAAGACCTCTGCTGAGGACACGTGGTGTCCCAACTCCACTGTACATCTCAGGACCCTCTTCTACTCTCCTTTCCTTCTCTGTACCTAGCCAACTTCCACTGCTTCCCATCCTCCTGCTGCTAGCTCAAGTCCACTTCCTTCCGGGAATGATTTCTTTCCCCTTTGAATAAATCATACTATTGACCATACCACTCATTTAACAAGACTATGTATCAAGTAAATGGCACAGACAATAATTGGCATCTTTTGTAATAAAGGGTTTTGCATGCAGTAGGTAAATAATAACAGTGGTCCCTGGAGTCTATGGGAATTTCATCATGACAGCCTCATTTCTGAGATGGAAAAGAAGATCACAAACCCAGGGTTTAATTCAATAAGCAGCACCTTTGTGTCTCATAGCTCTGAATTCTAGTCTTCCCCCTCAGGGACTCACTACCCATCCTATAGCAAACAGTTTAATCTCCACGTCTTGGTTTTCTCGTCTGTGAGACCAAGGCTCGCTCTGGTAACCTTGGAGAGCAGGGTTACCTGGATTACGTATCCTAAGGCCCTGCCAAGTGGCTAAATTAAAGGACTGATTTAAAGGAAGTTAAAAAGAAGATAAAAATGACACAACCCAGAGAGAGACCATTATTCAACTCAGGTTGCTCTGTTCTGAGGAATTAGAAGCCATGATCTATGATTTGAGTATAACTCAGGGAACAATTTTGGTCTAACAGCTTCAACTATATTTACAACAGCCTTTCCCCCATTTCAACCCTCTGCTTTTTCCTCTGTAAACTTCCTTCTCTATGTCTAAAGAAATTCTGCTTAAATTCCTTGAGGGTCTGACCCTTTATGAGCCTTAGTTTATGTTCTTTTGTTCTTGTACTTGACATTATCTCAAAGAGTCTTGTAAAATCTTGCTTCTGTTCCCTTCAGAATTTTATATCCCTGAATGAGGCATTTTCCCCACTTCCTTCAGAAAAATAGCTGCATCGCTTTTGTAACTTTTTTCTTTTATGAATATAGATAAAAATTTCAAGTTCCTTAAATGATACAGATTGCCTTTCCTGGCACTATTGCTCTATTCAGAATAACCTAAAACAAAGTTATCTGAGCAAAGTTAACATTTGGCAAATCTGTATTAAACCCAGTAGCAGTGGTTGAAATGTTGTAGAGAGGACTGCCTAGAGGAAAGCTGATAATCTGGTTTGGGGGAAAAAAGGGGAGCCTAAAATGGCCAGTGGGCTGGTTTGCACAATATTATTTTTCTCTGATACAGTTCATGGATGAAAGTACTGTGATTCAATAGCACTTTTTTTCCCCTTGTTCATTCGTTCCATAGATGTTCACTGTCTCAGGTGAAAATGGGTATAGTTTGTTTTCAGGAGAAGATGAACAGCTCAAAACCTTTGAAATAGCAGTTATTCATTTAAGAAATAGTTTTTTGAGGGTCTGTGCTGTGCCAGACCCTGTGCCGAGAGCTGGGGATACCCTACAGAAGTTCTGTGTGTGGTGGGGGAGGTGAACAAATTAACAGTCAATTATAATACAGTGTGACAGATGTTCTGAGGGGAGGTCAGAACTGAGAGAGGCACCTCACCTCTTTTAGGGGGTGGAGTGTGGGTCAGGAAGGAAGACTTCCTGGAAGAATTGATGCTTCAGCCAGAGCAGGCTACAGTGTATATATGGAGGAGAGATGGGGTGTAGGATGGGAAGGAAGGTAATACATGAATGTATTAGTTTTCTATTGCTGCTGTAACAAATTATCACTAATTAAGTGGCTTAAAATTTCACAAATTCGAGAGGTCTGAAGTCTGAAAGAGGTTTCCTTGGGCTGAAATCAAGGTGTTGGCAGGGCAGTGTTGCTTATGAAAGCTGTAGGGAAGAATCCATTTCAGCTCCCAGAGGCCCCTGCATTCCTAGCCTCTTGGACCCTTCCTCCCTCCTGGATAGTCCAGGACAGTTTCCCCATCTCAAAGTTCTCAACTCAGTCACCCCTGCAAAGTCCTTTTTGCTATGTAAAGGATATATTTACGGGTTCTAGGGAGTAAGACAAAGATCTCTTTCAGTAGTGGTAGACCACTATTTTGTCTACCACAATGACCAAAGTGCGTTTTGGGGGGAAGGAAAAGGGACCCAGTTATTTGAATATATCTTGAGAGGTTCTGTGCATAGTTTGAAAGATAGCATTATCTAAACCAGTTACCTTCTTATACATTAATCTGAGTCTCATGTTATGCCTGTTCTGAAACCTCATTCATGGCCCCATTCAAATGAAGAAACGAGCCACCATTTGATAGCTTTTCCTAGTAAAGAAAAGGAGAAATTAGGACAGTGTTATTTCTTATAATGAAACCGTATGAAATTGTACCTTAAGAAGCAGTGTGGATTCAGAGATGGTTAATAAGTCTTGAGGAATCTTCACAGGGAAGCCTGTTGCTAGACTCAGTTTCCTTGCTTAAGAACTGACCTGTCTTGGTTTCCTTCTCATCTTGCTGTTCAGGCTTTGCAGTTCAGAGTAATAGCCTGCAGGTGTACCTCTTTATCACCTTCCCTGTCACTGAGCCCAAACTGGGGAGCCTTATGCCACCCCTGAATCAGCACTGGCTCCCCCAGCCGGTTTCAGCCTGACCCAGCTGCTCTGCCTGCTTTGGCAGTGGCAACTAACAGGGCATTTCGGGTCCCACTGATCTCTCTGCAGTGGCAGAGGCCGGGGTGAAAAGGATGGTGAGTGCTTGCTCCGATGGAGTGGAACGTGGATAAAGGGACACCACAGATCTGCCACCCGGTCTGCTCTTAGTGGCTGAACGTGAACGGTTAGCTGCTGTAGTGAGTGGAAGGGTGTAATTTTCTTATTTTTAAAATTAAACTTAGAGTTGATGATGAGGCATTGATAGAAAAATGACTGACAGACTGACTCGAAGCTTCTAATACGTTTGTCTCATAAGTGTTTTAACATTTATTACAAAATATTTAAATTTATATTACATCTGTAAACTGATTTAAAAATTCCAAAACAAGTGAAATTTCAGACATCATATATTTTTTATACAGTCTTTCAAGGCAGGTTAAACATTGCTTCACCAGTCAGATGTGTTTGCCACATTTGTTTTCCCATCAACCTCATCTACACTGAACTGATTCCCCTGTAGACAGTTGAGTTCAATGCTGGGGAATTTCAACAGTCTGTGTAAGTGTTGGCTGGGGCCAGTACTCTCCTTTGCCAAATTTGTGCTTTGCCAGTGTTAGTTCTTTCTTGTTAGCATTCCAGATTTGTTCCTAAACTGGCTTGCCTTTGGGCCCTGAGCCCTTTCTCCATGTTCTAGCTGGAGCTGCCAGTGGACTCTGACATCGTGGGCCTGGGGCTCAATCTGGCCTTTACTGCTTGCTCATTGTGTGAACACGAGCAGGTCACATGGCTGCCGTTTGCTGAGCCCACCTCAGGTCAGGCAGTCATCACAACGCCCTGTCCTGTTGCAGGTGGACAAACAGAAAGCAGAGACGAGGACATGTTATGTCCTCGTGGCTTGTGGGCCATAGAGCTGGGATTCAAAGGCAGCTGTGTTTCCGGATGTTTTTTTTCAGGGTGAGAGGTTCTGCAGGGGGAGGTGGATGAGGGCTGAAGGCTGAACAGTTGGGGTGGCTATGGGCCCCCAATCCCTCTTTTGGGAAGAATTCTACTGTCATCTGTTTGATAATCACCAATTTATTGGAAAAAGGTTTGAAGCTAAAATAGGCGTTGGAAAATAATTACGTTTTTACTCCATCATGCCTTTCTAAGTTATTTAAGCTCCTGGAGAGTCTCTGTCTGCCATAAACTCAGAATAATAATGGTAGTACAGTCCATACAGAATTGTAGGAAAGAGGAAATGAAGTAACACAAGTGAACCATCTGGTACAGGATAGGGCCTCCCACACTAATTAGTTCTCTTCATCCTTATACAAAGGCTTTGCATCTAGGTATGGCTCAACTGTGCCTAGGGCATAACTGAACCATTATTTGGATATTTTTACATTATTTACAATAAAGGCTAATTAATTCAACAGATACGTGTTTAGAATCAACCGTGTTCCTAGAAATGTGTGGGTCTGTGGCCAGAGATGGCCTGGTGGAGGGTGGGGTGGGCAGCCAGGTAGTGCGGCGGCTGTGGGAGGGGTCTCCCCTGCCCCATCCCACCCCAGAGAGAGCCTAAAGTCTCAACAGCCTCCGTCAGGCTATTCTTGTCTTTGGCTCTTTTCAGAATTTTTCTCTAAAATGCTAAGCCATCAAGAGAGGCAACTTCTCAGTTTTCCTGAGTTTGTTCCTGAGGAGGAGTGACCATAGCGACACCCAGGGTAGATTTGGTTGAAGGCCTGAGATGAAGGGCAGGGATCAGTGGGGAGGTAGGGGCATTCTAAGGTCAACATTTATTTCCTTCCTGACTCAGCCAGAGTGGGCCGGTGCCAGTTGTCAAGGGGCTAAAATGACACTCACATTATGTTCTCCGGGTCTGGGGCCTACAGGGCCTACGGATGCCTGTTGGATCTGTCCAGTGACACAGATGGGGTTTTGTTTAGGAAGGAGGGAAATGCAGGCTGATGAGCTCTGAGAAGACCAGCTGATAAGACAACCAGCCCCGCATGGGAGAGAGGAGATGGAGCAGATTAAGAAGCAGTGAGTCAGGGACCCAGAGTGACACACTATAACTCCCACAGACACTGAGTTTGGGTGGAGTAAGGTGAAAACACCAATTTCATGCAGGAACCCCAAACCCCAGGAAAAGACTAAATTAGTTAAAGAAGACCTTGAGAATTTTCCTAAATTTGGTAAAGTAAGGGGTTATACTAGCTCTGCATCTGCCAAAAATGAGTTGTTGCACAAGCAAAAATGGCCAGGTAGAAAATGAAGGTAAGATGTCATTCAGAGCCAGATGTCTCCTAAATGAAGAGAGAGTCCAGCCTAGACCAAGGGCTGGTCTGGTTGAGAAAAGATACCAAGAGACCTTCAAAAGGGACTAGCAATGAAATGAACAGTGACAATCACAAATGTTGATTTGTGGGAGGAACTCACCTAAACCCTTTGCACGAGTGAGCTCACTCAGTCCTAACAACATCCTTATGAAACAGGTACTATTATTTTCCCTATGTTACAGACAAGGAAACTGGGACAGTCAGGTTAAGGTGCTTGCCTAAGGTCAGCTGTGAGGCCAGAGTTCTAACTGAAAGCCTGACCTCAGAACCCATGCTCTTAAGCACTCGCTTTCTCTCTACAAAGTGCACTGTTTGCGTAGAAGTTCTAAGAGAAGCTAAGGCTGGAGCAGTGCTTTTTAACTGGGGCCAGACCTTCTGGATTGGTGAGCAAAAGTTAGTGTGTCTGTTAGTATATGTTTTGGGTTTTTTATTTTCCCTAAGGAGTGGGAGAACGTAGTATTTGCAGAGAAATCAATGACCCCACATAGGCAAAAATCGCAGAGGGTTAGGGGCAATTCTTGCACACCAGCCTCCCAACCAAGGCTCGGCTGCTGGGCTGCCGGTTGGGCCACAGGGCCTAGGCTGACTTGTGTTCTCCGGGCCGACTGCCTGGTACCTCTAGCTGGATCTCCCAGGTAGGGTGTTTCTGGGGCTCAGCTGTCTGTCCTCATGGGAACTTTGGCTGGGAGGGATCATCCCCTGATAAGCATTTCATTTGCCAGGCTTGGCTTGGTGTATATTTACTAGAAGATGAAGCCTGTTAAAACAGAAAAATGGTCACTGCACTGGAACATTTTTCTCTAAGTGACATTATCCATGACTTCTACTGAGAAGAAAAGAGGCAAAATCCTTATATTCTGGGCAAAGGCTTTTACAGTTTTCTGGTGACATTGATTATAGCTTATCTAACTTCATAGCAGATCTGTCTTATTCCCAAGGTACAATGTGGCTTGAAAATCAGAAGAGGGGCTGAGGAAGGGGGCATCACACTTATTTTCAGATAAGACTTTGTATTATAATTAAGTCACTTTTCCCAGACAATTTAGATTAAGCAGAGGTTTTCTTTGTGAAGATCAATATGGTCACTGGTCGTGAGCAGCAAAGAAATATGTATGTTTTTTCTGCCATCTATACCTAACAGTGAAGAAGAACAACGAATCAGGAACAACGGATGTGTTAGTCACTTGATTGGTGTCTGAAAAACCATACCATTTTTGCTCTTGTAGGTAGTAGTGTAACTTTCAACACTCTTAATGTTAGATTTCAGTGAGAGAAATAGGAAAATGTCCTTCCCACCAGAAAGATACATTCTACAATCAGAGTCTGATATCAGTTGTTGTATATCTTCCTGGCCCTTGATTCTTTCAGTTTCCGCTATCTTATCTGGAGGAGACAGTGGGAAGTGCTCTGGAGTAGAGAAGATACACGGGTCTTAAATTCCACTTCTGTCACCAGTCACACCTCCAGGAGCCTTTAGTTTCACATCTTTCATATCCTGACTGACTTTTTGTGCTTGATTTATGGTTTATGTATCTGGTTGTACTTCTTTGTGGTTCTGACAATCTTGGCTTCATACATTTTGAGGCTATGAGTGTGTTCAAGTTTAGAGTCATTATACCTCCATGGTGAACTATCTTATTTTGTAGTGCATCCTTTATCTCTAACATTTCTATTTGCCTTCAAACCTGTTTTCTCTGATATGAATAGAGGTACCCAAGCTTTTTGTTGTTGGTTGGCCTATTTGCCTTGTATACCTTTGTTCATCTTTTTTGCTTTTACTCTTTCAAAGCCTTATGTTTTAGTGCATCTCTTGTAATCAGTAAATAGCTGTTTCTTAAAAAAAAAACTTCAATCTTAGCAAAGTCTGAAGTTAATCAAGAACTCTATTCTTGTCCTAAACAATAGTAGGACCTTAGAATACTTTAACTACCATCATCTTTCTTGATTTATATGCTATTTTATCACGTATTTTATTTCTACCATTTTTGTTTTGAGTGTTGTAGTGGGCATTTTGTGTGCTGCCTCAGTTCCCCTTCTGGACTAAGACACTCCTTCTGCCAGATGCTGGGAGAGTCGGTGGCTTATGGCTCCCAACTGAGTCCCTCACTGGGAATTGTTCTCAGCAGAAGAGAATGACCTGGCCCAAAGTCATGTCCCCTCCCTGGTGGCAGCTCATATCCAAGCCTGGTTATTGTATGTATGTGGCAGGATAAAGGTCCCCTTCCTGAAAGGTGGGACAACAGTGGTGGCCATCCCAGCTCCAGAGCTCTCTGTGGGATCAGATAATGTTTTGTTGTGACTACATCACAATTCAACTTCTTTCTCTGCCAATTTCACTTCTTTTACTCCCCAGCAGATGTTGCCCCCTAGATAACTCTCTCATAATCTTCCTGTGTGCAAATCTCAGATTCACAGTCAGTTCGCAGGGAATCCCATGGGCCGGTGTTCGTTTAGACTTATGTATTTTCCATTTTATTTGCTAATAATTTCTTTTTGTGTCTGGGATCAATTTCCTTCTGCCTGAATTACATCCTTTAAATTCCTTTAGACAGAGCCCATTGAGTGAAAGTTTTCATTTTGCTTTGTTCTGAAAGATAATTTTAATGAGTATGGAATTCCAGGTTGACAGTTATTTTCTTGCAGCTCATTGGTGATATTATTCTCCTATTTCCTGACTTCCATTGCTGCTCTTGCAAATTTAGCTGTCACTCATTTGAAGGTAATCTGTCCCTTCTCTCTGCCTGCTTTTCAGATCTTCTTTTTGTCTTTGATGTTTTATAGTTTCACCATAGTGTGTCTGAAGGAGGATTTATTTTTGCTTAACTTACTTGGGATTCACTGAGCTTTCATATCCAGACTGCTGGAGGTGAAAGTTTCACTTCAGTAAAATAATAATGGTGATAATTTCTGTTTCAGCGGGACTGCAGAAAGATTACGTGAGACAATTCATGCATATTTCCTATAAGGCAGAATTTCCACAGTTGTGGTTCACTGAATTAGATATTTTCCCTGATCAGGTGTCCTCAACAAGTTCTGTGACCAAATAGATTTGGGAAGTGCTGGTTTCTGCACGCTCTCTTGGAGAGCTGCAAAGCTTATCAACATTATGAAAACCTTGGGAAGTCCTACACTATTTTCCACACTCGTGTCCTTAGAAGAGCCTTGTTTTAAACATCTCTTAACAGCTCATATTCCATGGAACACAGTTTGGAGGAATACCAGTGTATAAAATATCGAGTGAAAGGTTTTATTTAATGAGAAAGCAGTATTTCCCCCTTACAAACAGTCTAGGGTTTTTATTAAGCAAACAACAAGAAAAGGATCCATCACAAGGAAGCAGTGGCTCATCAGTGCCTTGTTCCAGGCTGCCTGAATCGAAACCTGTTCCTGGAGTGGCTCCCCACCTCCCTTGCTGTGAGGCCACCAGGAGAGAAGTGCATTCTGGGTGTGTGGAGCCTTCCATGTTGACTCTAGGTCGCGTACGCAGTTGTCCTTCTGGGTGTTCTCCCTCCAAGGGGCATTGTTTGGATTCAAGGGCTAGTTTTGAAGAAGTTTATAGTGTAAGAAGGTTACAGTTGCTGATTCTGAAGGAATAGACTTGATGTTAACGTGTGTTTGATTTGGGAGGCCTTCCCTCAGCCAAGAGCACGCCTCCAGAGTGAGCTGGGTGGAGCTGAGAATCCATAACATATTAAGAATGACCTTGAGGTTGAGACCCCTAAATGGTCACATTTCAAAAAGGAACATTTCTGACGTTACCACGCAGCCTTCGTCCATCGTCCATTTTTTCTGAGAGAAATGAAAGGTGACGTACAGAAAGTTAACCTCAAGGGTTTGGAGGAGTAACAGACAGGACTGTTTTCCTACCGGAGGAATAGGAATGCATATCTCTACGTATTTGTAAAGTTGGTTTAGGTTCTTTAATTCCTCTTCCCCAGGGGTTTCAGGAGCACGGTCTGTCTCTATTTCCCTGATAAGTGCCATGAAGAATATTTTTAAAGTGCTGTTTCCAGTGTTGTCTGGGAGAAAAAAATGTCTTGAATCAAGCCTGGTCGTACTGAAAACTAGGACTAAGGCTCCTTCTCGATTCCCTTGATTCTTGGGAAGACATTGCCTGCTTCAGGTATGGTCACAACCACCCTGGGGAAGGGATGACAGTGGGTGATGGGGTGAACTCTGCTCGCAGGAGTGACAGCTGCGTCTCTCACCTGGTAGTTGCGGACACACCTGCCTCAGAGGTACCTGAGCTCCTCCATAGAAATGCAGGTTTGAGGGCCTGCTCCAGACCTACGCAGACTTTCAGCGTTGTTCGTTTCCCCCCGTGATTATGATGAACATTCAAGTTTGAGTTCGCTATAGGAGTAGCCTCAGGTATGCTCACTAGCAATGGCTATTTGTGGCTCAGGTCTCTTTGCCTGATTTTTAATATAAGAAAACAAAATTCCTCCTCACACAGGCTTCAGTGGCTTCTCAGTGGCCACTCACTCTTTAGTTCTGAAATTTAGGGTCTGGTGGATGTGCTCCCTTCCATGGCTTTTGGAGCCTTCCTGGCCCGTTTGTTTGACATAACTGGGTTGAAATGGGCAAGGAGCAAACAAATATAATTATTATTAGGAATCTTACATCTCTATAGATAACTGTCTGTACTTTTCAAAGTGCTTTCAAAACTAAAGCCACAAACACATTGTTCATTGGATCCTCCCTACGAATCTATAAGATAAGCAGGATAAGTATCAGTACTCCTGTTTTACAAAAGTGGAAGCTGAGGCTCAGCTAGCTTAAATGATTCGTTCAAGCTCCTGAATGTAGACAGTGGTGGAGCCAGATTTAGATTCAAGGTTCCTTGCCTGCACCCTCCATTCTTTCTTTCCCACCCGCACTGAACTCTCCCCACCTCCTGGTTCTCTCCCATCCTTGTGAAGGTTTTCACTGCCATTTCCACGAATCACTGTCAACTTACTGGCCTCTCCATGCTCCTCTGTCCCAGCCATTGTAGACATGGTCATATTTGCCACCCCAAACACTTTACCAGCCTGACTGCCTGCCAGCAAGCCCTTCTCGACCGTGCGTACTCCCGTGACTGTACCTCTATAGACAGAGAAACGTGGTCCAAGGAGGAGGAATGTTTTGCCTAATCAGGCTGTTTTGCAAACATTCCTTCACTTTACCAACCTTCCTAACTCTTGATTTTGTAAAGCTAAAGATAACGTACACCAATCATTGTGCCATCTGGAGGTAGGTGCATCTGTTTTCTTCTTCTTTTTTCTGTCTCAGGACACGTGTAACTGCCTATGAAAAGGGGGTGCGTTCTGGGCAGTTTGGCAGAATGGTGAGGGAAGATATTAGCATACTTTGAACCCACAAATTTTTAACTGCAGTAATAAGAAAGAGTTGCTGTTCTGATTACCCAGCACAAAGAGAACACTTTTTCAATTCTCCAGTTACTTTGATCCGTGCAGATAGCTTCTTCTCCAGAATCCATGTAGCACTAGATCTGAAATGATGGTCCAAACTACATCATTATCCAGGTAACTATTTAACGAGCTCTTTATCTTGTGGAGGCTGTACACCCAGTCAGGAGAAAAATGAAAGTTGCTCTTTTCTACTAGTCATATAACTTTTGAAAGTCTTCGCGATGCTTTATCACTCTCCCCTGTTTGTTCGCACCCTCGGGCTCTGGGTGCAAAAAGTGAGATAGATTCACGGAGCACAGGGGGAGTAGATTTATTCTGCTTTCACAGAGTTTCACGGCATTATTATGCTTTTTGTATGTTTATTCTTCAAAGCGACTGTTTTTTCCTTCCCCAGCAGTGGGCAAGAGGGAATTTCTTAGCTTCTCCTCTTTAAGTCTCTGATCAGAAGGTCGTCAAGGTGAACGATGATGTATTCCCTCCCGACTGCGAGTAAATGTGAGCAGCCCTGGCCCAGCAGCTGCCTGCTAAAGTGATTAAGCTGCTGTGTGCCTGCACCCAGCAGTCAGAACACGAACTGGGCAACAAGTAAGTCTAAAAATAAGCCAGCAGCCACATTCCAGTTACTGTGCTGTGGCTGCACCACCCTCTGTAGCATTTTCAGCAGAAGCCTGGGGGGGCGCGTGGGGACATGTTCTGTGCCTTCAGCCTCTATGGGGTTTTTTTCTGTTTGCCACGTCAAGTTTCTCATACAAGTCATGGTGCATAGAAAACCATTGTTGGGATGCTGGAGTTGGTTTGGTGGAATCCTTACCAGAGACAGTGCCGTGTTTGTCAATCCTTACGCAGGAGAGGGAGGAAAGCCAGGCTTTTCTTTAGTTATCTTCATAGACATATTCCCTGAAAGCTTCTGAGGCTAATTGTGGTGAAAATGTGCCAGGTAGACCCCTTTCATGCCAACCATAATTAATAGTGTTATAGTCTTCAAGGCCATAATGCTCATCAGTTATTAATTAGCAATTCATTTCGTTGAACAAATAACACTTATGATTGATGATAGAACTTGTAATTGGGCACTAGAAGTGGCCCTCCTGGGACCGACTTACCAGCGGTTATTAACCACAACACAGTAATGAAAAACACAGAGGATCATCCAGGAAAATCCGAATTAAACAATTGTGACACAGCCAAGGTGTTCCTTCTCAAGGGGAGAAAAGTCCATCTTGAGTGTCGGATGTGTATCTTGGGCCTGAGTGTGTTAATTGTTTCTGGTCACATAGCATGGGGGTTTCCATTTCCTCTTAAGCTTGTAATCAGCTGCCCTATTTTTTTTTTTCTTCAAAAATCAAATTGTTCCTTGCTAGACAATTCTGTTGACTTTGAATTACTCTTGTGATAGGTCATTTCGAGGTATTGTCATGACACGTGCACATAGACTTGAGGGAAAAAAGTGCTTTTGCAAAAAGGTAATGATTGAAATTTTTATTTTAAATGATTCATTAGATTGAAATCACTTTAGATTAACAGATTTTCCTGCCCAATTGATTTTCTGGCATCCGCGTGGTGATCCAGCAGAGACAAAATGGGGGTTCTTAGTCCACGGCCGCGAGGAAACCGAGAGCCTGGCAAATAGAACCAGCAAAGCTTCTTTCTTGCTTGCTCGGTTGGAGCAGGACAACCGGAGCCGGTCAGCTGCTGACCAGATGCTGCCTTCAATTAATATTCCAACCCTCAAAGACATTTATCGCTCACTTTCCAAAGCAGAGCAGCTGAGTAATAAAGGGAACCACTAATGCCATTTTTTTGGAGAGCATTTGTAATGGCTAAATTGCTTGAAATAAATTAGCGCAAAAAATAAACATAGTTTGTACAGTATCTGTAAAGCAAATTCCTAGTCTTGGGAAAATAGACAAAGTGAGAGCTTGCATTTAACAAGCGCATGCAATATGCTTCGTTAAGACAGAGCTTTTTTTTTTTTTTTAATTAAAAAAGGGTTAATAAACTCCAATATATCATTGCCAGTTAAACAGGTCCTGCACCATTTTAAGGGAAGTAAGAGGTTACAAAGGAGACAGTTAAAAAGAAACCAAGAGACTGTGTTGTAATGCTAACAGGCAATTAACAAACTCATGGGTGTTAATTATCTTCATACTGTATCATGTTCAATTAGCTTAGTCTCTGCAACAAAGGGAACGATGAACAATTGCTTTGATAGGCGTACAGTACTTCATTTGTAGTTAATCGGTTTAAGCCCTCTGGTTGCTAGGTTACCTTGGTCTCCAGAGGTAAAAAGCTGTACAGATGCACTATGTTTAAATGACTACAGAGAACTGTTTAAACTCAAACCATGTATAACTCTTTATTGATTTTTCACAGAAGATCTCAGCTCTGATGATAAGGTTTTGATATATTTTCCTGCTACAGCCAGTTCCTTGGAGTATTGCAGAAAAAAATCTGTCAATATGCTTCTATTATGATCTCTTGATCTGTGCCTATAAAAACCTTTAGCCACAGCCCTTATTATAAATAATGGAAGAAGCAATATCTGATTTTTTTTTTTCCACACTGTACTACATGGAGATTTTTTTTTCTTCATTGCCTTTGGATCCAAATTACAGGACTTCTTTCTGTACCTGTGCTCTAAAATAATAAAGAAGAATTTCTAGCTCTAATTAATTTGATTGACTCTCAGCAGGACGGGATCAGCTGTAGCATCATGAACTTTAACAATAACTACCAACTGATGGGCAGTTCACATCAATAAGACCATCACTAGCCTCTCTCTCACCTGTCACCAGGCAGGGAGTGAGCAATAACCAGCCCCCCACAGATGCTCCCCGCTTAGCGCTTTCTGCCCTATTAGCAATTTATAATGGTGATCAAGAAACAGTCAGCGGCAAATCAAGACAACTGTCTGGCTGCCTGTTTAATTGGCCTTGTTTGCCATTTGATAAATGGCTCGTGACTACTATAGGCCCCTGTATTTTGACTTTTAATAGGCCACGGTGATTAGACTACCAACAGATACTAGGTCAAAACCGAGGAAAGGTGCAAAAAATGTTAATTAATATCAATAATAGGCAATTATTAGTTAGACAGAAGGACCTACTAGCTGCGTGCTCTAATGGCTCGGAGCTAACTGGAAGAGGAGTGCTGCCAAATTAGCATAACTGTGTATGCAGACTGCATGGTGGATCCGAGCAAACATCTGTTATGTTAGTAATTCAAATAGAATTCCTGCCTTTGGAGTGAGATTCGCGGAGTCAGCAATCCCTCTTGGCCATTTCAAGGCACTAACAATACCCTAGTGACTGGTGTCCTTCCAAATGGGCTGTGTTTTCAGGCTAAGAATTAAATCGCACCTTTTCTTTGGAGTTGTGCTCTTGAGGAGCTTAAGGGGGTCACTGTCCCCTGGCCAGCAGAGGGTAGAGGAGAAGGGGTTTGCATGGAAGCCACACTGACCTTAGAGGGAAGTGCAATGCGGGCCCAGAACACTCAGGGAGGGACGCAGCCTTCTGTTTGCTGTTTCATAATTAGCACCGAAATATGGCTGTCCAACACGTCACACAAAACGCTGTATATAATTCTCACAGCACGATTCTTTGTTGTCCTTTCCTTGAAGTGTGTGTGTTTGGGCTCGTGCAATGATGAAAGGCTGACAGTTTGTTTTGAAACATAAAAAGAAGTGAGATGCAGTAGCAGTTAAGACAATGCAATGATAGGAATTGTAAATCCTATTCCCTACACTTGTTATTGACATTTAGGTCACCATGGGCAAAATCCACATGACAGTTGAAGAATTGGAAAGTACTTAGAGATTCTTAAGTCCAAATTGAGAAATGGAAATCCAGAAAGGGCAAGGGACTCATTATGGTCACCCAGCTGGTTCGGGGCATGGCTGGAAGGAGACACAGGTCTCCCGACTTCCCTCCCAGCGCCCTTCGCCTGACCTTACTGCCTGCCTAGGAGACTATGGGTTTCTATCTGTGATTTAGTGTCTGGTAGGTATTTTTTAAATGCACACTTGAAATGTAAATGTGGAATATGTGTGCTCCCACTGTATAAATATATGACGTTTATGAAATAGCATGTTATCAAATATACTTTATTTTTAGGATTTTAAAAAACTTGGTTATATAATTCTAAAATCTACAACCACCTTGAGATGTTTCACATTTTAATGTCAAGCACAGAGTTTTGTTTTGTTTTTTGAGAAGATTGCATTACAGTTCATTATCCCCTGTTTTATTTTGAGTTCTTCTCTTATACATCTTGCTTGAACCAAACCGGGCAGGATCTGTGTGTGGTGCCCTTTTCCTTCCCCACCAGAGGACTGACATTTAAGACCCATTTGACTAAGGATTTTCAAGATCTTAAAAAAAAAAAAAAAAAGTGTGTGTGTGTGTCTGTGTGTCTGTGTGTGTGTGTGTAAGGGCACAGAATCTACCTCTTTGAAGGTTGAAATTGAATTGTGGATTTTAACCAACTGAAGTTTTCTCCCTCCTCCTCTTCTTATCCCCTACCCCAATACTAAGAAAATCTCTTCAGGCCACATCTTTTCCCTGATTGCGCTGAGCCATTAATCCTTTTTAGTACCAAAGTGTCAAAGAAAATGGACTTACTTTTTCATCTTCATTCCTGCAAAAATACTTAGAAAATCATCTGGTTTTGCGTCTGTGAGGAAACTATTATGTAAGCTTAAAAATAACATTTCAAATAATTCATTTCTGGGAATAGAATCTTCTAAAATGATGGAAATACAACACTTTAGTTTTTCATTTTTTACCCTTTTACTTAACAAAAATATTTGTTGAATCCTGGGCCAGGATGTAAAAGAATCACAAATATAATGATCAGAATAGTATGTTCACAATTATTTATCTCCTACCATGTGGATCTCTTTACTAAACATTTTCTATGTGTCAGCCACTTAATTCTCATAACCCCATGAAGTAGCTGCTTAAATACCCGTTTTACAAATGAAGAAACTAAGGCTTATTAGCAAGTTTCTATTTAACGTAAGTTTAAGTGCTTAACACTTTGTAATATAAATTATTTTCCTTTTTTTGAGGATTTTAAGAATTTCTTCAGTTCCTTTGTATTGAAAATATACTAGATACTATGTTTTAAACAAAGTTTAAGAAGCAACAGCAAAATGGTTCACGTCATAGTATCTTTTTCAGATATGACCTTTTTCAGGTAGAGTGTTTATTATACATAAATGTTGCTGTGATATTTTAAACTTTAATATTCTTAGAGTGAAGGGAAATTAGATTTATTTTCTTTTAATTATTAGGGGTTTGGTTCTTTTATTCCTGTAAACTCACTGCATTGTGGTATATTTGCTCCTTAGACCATATTCCATCAAATCTAAGATGTTACTGATTATAAGAAGTATGCGTATTTTATCTGTCACAAAGAAAGAAAAAAATGCTGCCAAGTAAATTATGACACAGTGCTTTCTAATACTTTCTTCTGGGTCGTCAAGCGCATTCGTGATACAGCATTTCTTTAAAAAGTGTTCCACTCTTAACTCTGGGATTTTCTTCCATGTCAATAACATTCATTCTGCAAGTTTTGATACTGATGCTTTTAATGTTCTCAGCTGAGCAGAACATGACAACCCTGCCGGGACTGCAGCCTAGCTGATAGTGATAGTAGAACACATCTGGATGTAGATTTCAGAGACGTTAAAATGTGCAAAAAAGAATGTGCATCTTAGAATCCATGAGATGTGTTAGTACATCCATCAGTTATCTGTCAGTATCCAAATACCTGTAGAGTTATATAACTTTCAGTTAAGTAAAGCTAGTAATTAATTCCAGCCTCTTAAGGTGACATGTAATCACAAATGTTTTTCTCATAGCAGTGTTTGCAGATAAGTTGTTGTTGGTGTGTTGACTAAACAGTGAATATGGTGAGAAATCCTGAAATTTCTATTATTCAGAGCTGGATAAGAGACTAGTAAATTGAGTCTTTGAGGTTTCTTTTATGTATTTGTTACTAAGGTTGATCTTTGCAGTTTTTAAGAGCCCAATTCCACCTGTGGCCAATTATGCCCTTTAGTGCTTTTGTTTTACCAAGAGCGCCACCATGACCTATGAATGCAAGTTCTCTCTCTACCTTGCTGGAGCCAGGACCACCTGGAAAAATATCCTTAAGAGGTCTGGAAAGCTGAAGTCTTAGACCTAAGTGGGTGTCAGAGTGTCTGTCTACAAGGGAGAAGGCCCTAACTCTGATTGGCACCTATGGGTCTGATGCATCAGTGTCTGCTTTTGATGATGTGCTGGAATGTGTAGAACCTACTATTCCAGAAGAATTTCCTGCTTTCTGTTCTGCCTAGGGCTATTCCTAGACCGCTTTATTCTATTTTTTTCTCTTTGGCAAATATTAGTCCTTGGGTAGATATTGACATTTATTGAGCACATTTCTATCCATGCCTAACATAGCCATGACTGGTAATGAGGGGCTAGGAGTCCTCCTCATGGGAAGTAACATATCAGTAACATATTAGTCAAGAGCCATGGTTTTGCAGTCCTGCAGGCCTGTGTTTAAATCCCAGATCAGCCACTCACCAGCTACATGGTCCTGGGCTTCCGTTTTCTCATCAGTAAGATGGGGCCCATGATACCTACTCCATATCTGTTTGTAGGTATCTGAGAAAACATGTATGACACACTTTGCCTAATTCCTGGTGTTAGTGACATTCCATGATTCATCTTTAATCCTTGTGATAATCTTACAAAGCAGTTATTATTCTCCCCATTTTAGAAATTGGGAAAGTAAAGCCTAAGAATCATTAACTGTGTTCTTACTGCCTGTATGATTTGGGGCAACTTAATAAAAACCCTTTTAAATCTCAGGTTCCTCATCTGTCCATTAGGGGAGCTACCAGCCATTGCCTCATAGGCTATGGGGATGGAAGGAGATGAAGCATATAGGGCTCGTGACACAATCCCGGGTGTGGTGGGCACTCCAGGAATGTTTGGTGATATGTCTTGTCAAGAGTCACATAGCTAGAAGGATGAGCTAGGTTCTAGTCCAGGTCTTGGAGCATATGTGAGAAAGTGCTGGTTACAACAAGTATATATGAAGACCCTTCTGCCTGGCGTGATCCTGGAAGAGGGAATATCTGCCTTACCCTCCCTCTCCCTCTTGGGGGTTTCTCTTCTCTTCTCCCTTCTGGTCTGTCATCTGCTCCCCAGTTCTGGCTTCATGGGAGGACCACAGGCACTGGAGGAAATTTTCCTTCTCCTAAAGGCCATAGGCATAGCCTCTTTCAAAAAGGTGCATTAAAACACATATAACAGGGCTTCCCTGGTGGCGCAGTGGTTGAGAGTCCGCCTGCCGATGCAGGGGACGTGGGTTCGTGCTCCAGTCTGGGAAGATCCCACATGCCGCGGAGCGGCTGGGCCCGTGAGCCATGGCCGCTGAGCCTGCGCATCCGGAGCCTGTGCTCCGCAATGGGAGAGGCCACAGCAGTGAGAGGCCCGTGTACCGCAAAAAAACCCAAAAAACCCCACATATAACATAAAATTTACCATTAGTGACATTTACTACATTCATAATGTTGTACAGCCATCACCACTATCTAGTTCCAGAACATTTTGATCATCCCCAAAGGAAACCCCTTACCCAGTGAGCAGTCACTCCCCCTCCTCCTGCTCCGACACCCTGGCAACTACTAACCTGCTATCTATCCCTATGAATTTGCCTATTCTGAATATTTCCTATAAATGGAATCAGACAATATGTGGCATTGTGTGCCTGGCTTTTTTCACATAGCATAACAAGGCTTATCTGTATCTCTTCCCTTCTCTACACCAGCTCCAGGCAGACACTGAGGAAAGATTTCCCACTGTTTATTTTCAGCAAGTCCTCTTGCCCGTTGACTCTCACCGCCATGGCAGCCAGTCAGCTTCACTGTGACAAAGCTGGCTATTTCTATGGAACCTTCCTGCAATGCCCATCAGTCTTGAATCTGCTTGTGTAGAAAGGCTCTTCCGCCATGATGGTTTGTGATCTTTGCTTCTGTAGATTGTCCTTCTCTTCTGGTAGCAGATTGCTGTTCCTTTTAGAATGATGAGATTCAAGATGTCTCAATCAAGGCAGAGCTATCCTAGCCTCACGCATGATCTCTGTAGGGGCCCACGCCAGTCCACATACCACTTAATAATTTCTTCTGGAAATGAGGAATTTAGATGAGTCGCCTGAGCAGGGGGCTGGGAGAAAGAAAGAACAGATAATTCACAGGGCTTTCCAAGTCTAACATGCTGTATAATAGAGAGATTTTCTGATAAGGAACGATGGACACCAGATTGCAGCATATCTCAAAGTACATAATATTAAGAGTTAAACGGGGGTTACACAGAGAGAATGGGTTGATGATTGGAATTGAAGTCTCTGGTTCCTTTGCTAATTGTATGTCTCATTGAAAATGATTACATTGGCATTTTGGTTTTATTAAAACAACAGCAGTAACAGCTCAATATACTGAAAGAGCAAGAGGCATTTAGGTTGTGGGCAATGCCTGAAGGCGGGGCTGGATAATCTCCTGAGGTCATCTCCAGTCTCATAATTCTGTGTGTCTCAGTCATCTTGTAATTTCTTGGAGTTTTGTGGGAGAAGAAGAGGAGATCCCACCTGACAGGAGTCAGGGTCACTTGTCATCTCTTTACCTATCTTGGGTAAATGCATATTTTGCATAGTGATTTCTGTTTGGAAATTGATTTACAGTAATTGCAAGTGGCAGAGAAAGCTTGTTTCAAGGCAGGATTTGAAGTGGAAAAGAAAGGACCTTGTTCAAAGCTTTCTCCAAGGCAGGTCATGCTGAGTGAAGGTTCCTTGTTGGGAGAGAAAGGAATTCCCTGCGGGCCCTGTCTTCTCACCCAGCTGACAGCTCTATTGCAGGTATGGTGCCTCCCTAGCTGTCAGTCATTTGAGGGGAACCTCTGACCCAAGACCTCTCTAGGTTATTAAGGGGGATGGCATACATGTGTCAGGCTGATGACGGCGTATGTGACATAGAAACTGTCACAGAGCAAAGATGAAAGAAGCTGAGCACCTGCCTCCCTCAAGTGGCCACCAAGTCATGCCTGATGTCAGCATTCAGTTTTGGAGGGCGTACTGCCTGAGGGTCATGCAGTGTGTGTGTGTGTGTGTGTGTGTGTGTGTGTGTGTGTGTGTGTGTGTGTGTGTGTGTGTGTGTGTGTGTGTATGTTTGTGTGTGTGTGTGTGTGTGTGTAGAAAGGAGGGGTAGGAGAGAATATCTTAATAGGATTTTCAGTTTTTCTTGTTATTTCACACACACAAATTCTGAATGAACATCTCCATTCATGTGCCTGATGTTACTGCTGGATAGCTAGGTAGAAGGATTTGACATTTGGAACCCCAAAGTCCCTTGTCTCTACTGCCTATAAAGCCACGGCAGTTGGTGAGTTGTTCATTAGCACTAAAAATGCCCGAATAATGCCACAGGATTGTTGCTCATCTACACTTTGTAAACAGAGATACATATTTCTACATGTAGTATACATGTGTTTTAATCTCACTTATTGCCTAAATATGAAACTGAATTTGAAATAAATCCATCAGGAATGTGCACTTAACAACACATTTAAATAATCATCAGTTGGCACTAATAGCTCTGTAATGACTTATTATCATTTTGGTCTCCTAAGCTGAAGAATTCAGTCCTTCTGAATTTCTCATCCAGGACCCATAAGTTTGAGAGATTCAGAGAGTTTTTCTGTTTGCATTGTGATCTTCTCCAGCTGTAGCTTATTCTAAAATTGGATCTATTCCAGGGTGTAAATATTTGTTAATGAGTTTCAAAAGTCAATTAATGATGCTTAGGAATCTTTTATAATGGGCCTAGAACAGACTTTTAAAGCAATCTGAAGTAGATTTTCAATATGGGTGTACAGGTATACTGTTCTGGTGGACAAGCTCTTTTAATAAATAATTAGGGATTCAAAGTAGATGACGTTTAGACATGATTACATTGATGGGTTGTTATTCTTCAAATTTAACTAAAGGGATAAGTATTTTAAACTTCATGACTGACCTGTGGCTTTGAACCACAATGAACTTGCTGACATAATGTGCTAAAAGGGGATGATGGAATCCCTCAGGGTTCTGGGGAAAACATGAGCTTCCTTCTCAGCAGCTTCTGGATTGAGAGAGGGTGTTTTCTGGGAAGTTTCAGATTTAAACACTTGGAGGAAATAGGGTTCAAGAAATACAGGTTTCATTTTGAAATCTGTTCTAGGACTGGTAGAGCTCAAGGACTAGGGGGTATAATATTTATCTTGGAAAGATGCATAAAAGGGTGTGATTCTTGAAAAACCTCGAGTATTTATGAGCTATCATACTAATACAGTGTGCCATTTTAATTTCTAATACCTATCAAAATATTAGAGAATTTCTGATTAACCTTTGCTAAAAGAAAACGTGTACTCAGGTAAATTAGGAACATGTCATCCGGTTACACTGATTAAAATTAAGTTTATTCCTGAAATCTCCTATCAGTAGCTAGCTTGGGGATGACTCTTATTGTTAGCTGCATTAATCCAGTAAACGGGAGAATTCTGTTTGTCCTCTGATGCATTTGACTTTGGGACCCCTGGTACCAAGCATCTATGAGGTATCAGTGAGGGTTTGAACAGGGAATCTGACTCACTGTGAGTGATATGGAAAAGGGAATTTATTATAGAGGTTAGATCTGATAAAACTGTGAGGATGGCTGAAGAAATCTGTTTTATCCAATCTAAATAAATTCCTATATGGCATTATGTAAGCTGATTTAGTTTTATGTTTGACTTATTTTTCAGTGTTGCTTATCAAGAAAAGTATATTTGACTTCTTACAGCTTTTTGGTTATTTGAAGGAGTGAAGATCTAATTTCCCTGGTTAATTTGGCTAATCTTTCTTTTTTTCATTTTCTATTTTTTACCTCTTTGCAAGAGATTTGTAAAATAGATGCATATCTGTTACAGATGAAGTACTTCATAATGGTGAATGTCCAAAATACATTTGTTAATTGTCTTTTTGTTTATATCTCTATTCTTAATGCTAGTGATTTGCTTCATTAAAGATGTATTTATTGATCAGGATGTGTTATAGAAAGGTCATTTTTATGTTTAAAATAGAAAACTTGTGGTCTAGACATATATTTGATATACAAACACCATTATTTACTTTGTCAAAAGAAGAGCCTCTTTCTTGAACAATGAAACATTAATAAGACCAAAAGATGTTTCATGATATTGCTATTCTTCTCCCTAATATGAATCTTATCTTTAATTTGGCTTTTAACTAGGTAACCAGGAGTATCTTATGTAATTAACTAAAACACATTAACCATTTACTATGGCAAGGTGCCGTGTTGGGTGCTGGGTCATGGGGGTGAAACTTAATTGTTACGATATATCCTTACATTCTCTAAGCTATCTTTGTTTTCTCTTCTATGATTTGGTTAGATTTATTTCTTTAGATGAAGTACAATAAAAACTTATTCATTGTGCATGCTCCTGTAATTGACATGCCCAAGCTGTACCGGTGAGTGCTATAATGGTTTTGTACTGTGTCACTTAGCTAAGGTGGAACTACATTTCCCAAAATCCCCTTCGCCATATGGTTCTGGGTCAGGGTTGGCCACCAAAGAAATTTACCTGAGATTTGGGAGGCAGAAGGGAAGCAGCAGTTGTTACTCTCTGAAAGTCAGTGTTGGTTGCTAGGCTCCCTTGCAGCTCATGACTTATTGCAGAGCTATCTGCTGGCTCTCCTGATTGGCATTGAGACTGTGTTCACAGCTCCTATGAGATCTCTTCCTTCAGCTGTCTGAGTCGTGGGACTAGCAGTGAAGGGTACCAGCTTCATTGAGGTTAGAGGTGATGAGAGATAGGATGGAGGTTCTAGTTTGTCTCCACAGGTTCCAGTTTGTCTTTTTTCTTTCCTCCTCTGTGTCCAGCTTTTCTTCCTGACTGTTGGCCCTGCTGACCTATGGCAGTTGGTTTCATGTCCACCACCAGATTTCTGTAACTTCTTTCCCAGTTCCTTCAATTGCATAACAAACCCTGTACTTCATGTCACTTGTAGTGGTCCTGCTTCCTTGATCAGATGCACAGATATAGATGCGCTATATCAGAGATGTAAAAGTCACATGTCCCAGTGAGTAACATAAATGAGTGCAGCAGGTCTGCTGTCAGGAAGTTCATGCAGCCTTCTTTGTCTGTTTTTCTTTTTCCCACTCTTGGTAGAGATGTGAAATCAAGGAAATAAACCTCTAGAGTAAGAAAAACAGCAGCATAAGCGTATTGATAAGTGACATGTGATTCTTGGCTGAGTATCAAGGAGACAATGGGGAGGGTGTACCTCAGGCAAAGGGTGTCTCCGATTCCATGTTTCAAGAGAAACCCCAAACTGAATTTTTACGTGCCTTCCCCTGATTTTTATTTTGTTGACTAATTACACACACACACTCACATAAACGCAAAATCATGAAGGCAATCCATGGGCCAAATGTAAACATGTAGGTTGTATTTGGTAAGAGCCTCCGCTCTGAATGGGCAGACTGTTGGCCAAGACCCTGGGATGAAGACAGAGGGTAAAAAAAGAGCAAGAGAGTTGTTGGGGAAGAGAATGATCTAGGGAGTTAGGGAGGGAAGACCCCCAGTGCTCTTGTGGGGTGAACACTATAAACAACTCCATGGGAAAAATAATGAATTCTTTTTCTTTGCGTGTGTGTGTGTGTGTGAGAGAGAGAGAGAGAGAGAGAGAGAGAGAGGGAGGGAGGGAGGGAGGGAGGGAGGGAGGGAGAAATCATCTAATAAGAACTATCACTTTCACAGTAATTTGCATTATACACAGGGATTTCACATATGCTATTTCATTTATTCTCATTTACTGTCTTATCTACTATCTTGGAAGTGAGTAGGATCAAAGATAAATTACTCTTGGTTCCTTCCCTCAAGGGTTGCAATCCATGGGGGAGACTGATATGTTCACATCCAACTGTAGAACAAGAATGAATGTCATGGTGGGGGAGGGATTTTAACAAATGGAAATGGGGAGTGAGAAGGGTGCTGAGTGACACAAAAAGTTTGAGCAGAGGCACCAAGGAGAATTTGGAGAAGTCAACAGTAAAAGCTGCTATGAATAGCAAATCAGTAGCAAATGTTCTGTTAACACAATTAAAATTCATTTGTGAATTCCTGAAACTGTGGTTGGGGGAGAACCTTTAACCTGCCTTAATTAATGGTCAAAATTTTAGTCAATGGCCTACATTCAAGCAGCCTCAGTTTGAGGGGAAGGGAAGTCAAACAACACCTGTTGTCTTTGGTAGGCGAAGGAGGATGGTACTGAGCCTGGGATTGAAGATGCAGAAATGACAGCCAGATTTCTCAAGTGCTCTTAGGTTTGATGATGTCCTACCAAAGCCCAGACAGGAGAGGACTGACAGCAAAGGCTGTCCATTGCCAGAGAGGACAACAAATACATTTTAAAGGTTTTGTAATAAATAATTAAGTGGGCTCTATTTAGATAATACAGAAAATTTGAGTCCAATCTGTCTGGTCTCCTTTCTGCCTAAAACTCTTCATGATGTGTTGAAGTTCAGGCTCATCTCTGGCGTGACATTGAGACCCCTTATGCCATGGGCTCAGCTTCCTTCTCCAGCCTGGTGTTTTCCCCTGCCCCCGCCCCCAGTCTCCCCTGCAAAGTGCCAGTTCCGTCTGGGTCTGGCAATTTGGAGTAGGTTACTTCTCACATTTCGTGCTGATGTTGGTATTGACACAATGTATTTATTCTTCTCCTTCTTCTTCTCCTCTTCATCCTCTTCCTCCTCTTCTTTTTTTTTTTTTTTTAACATTACCTGCTTGGTCACATTCTACAGTAGTATTTTTTCAAACTGCAGGTCATAAAATTGACCATGAAATACATTTAATGTCATAACCAGCATTAGAAAATATGAATTTAATAAAATAGAAAACATTAGAATGTATCATGTGAAGTGAGGGTTAAGTTTTGTAAGACTTGTCATACATAGATGCCCATGTGTGTACTGAGTTGCAGTATGTCTCTGTGTATGGCAGACAAAAAAGTTTGGTAAACGTGGCTCTGGAACAATCCATTTACATTTTTTTCTCCTTCCTTCCTGCTGTTTTAACTCTATAACAGTTTTCTTCTGGACATAAATTATTTTATTTGGCTGTCCACATTTATTAAACTGAGTAATTGCGTAGGTTGCCACTTTTCTTTCCATTGTGCATACACCTTTAAACTTGAATATTTTAAGCTTTTAAAGACTGTAGTTAATGGAGTACCTTTATTTTGATAAGATGTTTAAAATTATACTTGTCACATTTTGGCAGTTCCCTCCCATTCTTCAGAAAGTTCTAGTTCCTTAGGTTAAACTTTAGAGGAAGATCTAGGCAAACATTAGCTAAAAACAAAAACAGGAACAAAAACCAATCCTTTACTCAGATTAATAGCTTCAATTAGTAATCAAATTATTTTACACCACATCCAAAATTATGCAACAATGTTATTTAGTTACTAATGATTTAAATAATATCTATTCAGAAAAGGTTTGCATCCACATACTTTCACTCCAGATTAACTTGCATTAACTGCTTTGATGTTTAGAATAAACGATAACCCTGAAAGGACAAGCTATCCTAAAACAGACATTTTAATAGGGGAAACTCAGTTCTGTGTCACATTTTGATATTATGGAAAATAAACTTGGCTCTCTAAAAGGTTCTTTGAAAGGGAACTAGCAAAACAGAAGGTCCCAGAAGAGCTGAACGTCGTGCAAATTTCTGAATGAATCTCTTAGGATTTGTTTTTAATCTGAATATTTAATAGTGTGGCATTGCAAGATTAGAATTATGCTATTCAATTTTAATGGTTAATCTGCTTTAAAAAATACACAAGCTTAATTGTGACATACGAAAGTCCTTATTTAGGGTAGATTTCTAATTTGAGTGCTGTCGGCCCTGCTGTGTAAAGAGTCTCCTGGGTGCAGATTTTTAAGTGCGAGTGTGCGTCTTTACATCTCGCCGTGTAACGGTTCCTCGTTGCCGAGTCCGCTTCTCCGCAAGCCGGGCGCAGACAATAGATCCATCCTAATGGAGTTGTGTACTTGCCATCTGTAGGAGCAGCTGCTGGCCCGCATCTGCACAATATGTTGGGACGTGGAGCTCCGCTAATCTGCATAATAAGGAGGAGGCTCATTCCACTCCAGCTAATAATCGCGAGCAATCGATGCACTTCATTCCCTCACTGCCGAGCACAACTAAGCGGGTTTCCGGCTCTGGGTAGAGTGGGGTCAAGTGAGATGGAATGGCCTGGGGCCGGGAGGCACTCCGTTTACCGTCTAGCTTTTTGCATCAGGCTGCTGGGACCATGGTTTAGTCTTTCTCTTGAGTCATGCTGACATGTGCAAAATCCTGGGAATTGGGACGAACTGGTGCTAGCACATTATTAAGACTGCTAATCAGAAATGCTTTTGGATCAATTAAAGTCTTGGCCAATTGGCATTTTTAAATGCCCCCTTTGTGAGAAGGGCAGGAGCAAGTTTTTGGTTTAATTGTGAACTACTTTGAGTCATTTGGTTTTCATCGATGTTTTAAAAAATAGATTAACAATGCTGAGATCTGATTTTTAAGCTGTTAATATACTTACACCCTTATTGTGAACTAGGCAGACTATGTGAATTAATGAATCAAATTTATGTTTATTTTCATTTATGTCAGGATGAAATGACTATATCTTGAAGGCAGTAGAACTGATAGTAGAAAAGAAGATGACTGTTGAAATGATATAATTCTAGACTGGCCAAAAATCACTTTCTTAATAAAGGAAATGCCAAAATGGCTTCATTTCTTTAGAAAAATCATGTACTTACAAATATAATTTGATTTCATAGAGTTGATTTAGAGGTTAAAACATTTGAACTTAGGTGACCTAGGCTGAGGACAATATTTTAAATCGAATTATAATTTGCCATTATTTATAATAAGTTGTTGTAAGAATTGGTGAGACTACTTCGTCTAATTTCTTGCAGGAAAAATATTTGCATAATTCACCACCCATCAGTGAAGCACAGGGAAAAGAACATTAATTTATGGAGATGGAAGACTGGGGCTGAAGAAATAATAGCATTCATTTCCATCTTTTAATCAACAGTATTTGGTTAAATAAGATAGCATTTTCTGGTGTGATTTATTTTATTTTATTTTTTTATACAGCAGGTTCTTATTAGTCATCCATTTTATACACATCAGTGTATACATGTCAATCCCAATCTCCCAATTCATCCCACCACCACCACGCCCCTCCCCACTTTCCCCCCTTGGTGTCCATATGTTTGTTCTCTACATCTGTGTCTCTATTTCTGCCTTGCAAACTGGTTCTTCTGTACCATTTTTCTAGATTCCACATATATGTGTTAATATATGATATTTGTTTTTCTCTTTCTGACTTCACTCTGTCTGACAGTCTCTGGGTCCATCCATGTCTCTACAAATGACCCAATTTCGTTCCCTTTTATGGCTGAGTAATCTTCCATTGTATATATGTGCCACATCTTCTTTATCCATTCATCTATTGATGGACACTTAGGTTGCTTCCATGACCTGGCTATTGTAAATAGTGCTTCAGTGAACATTGGGGTGCATGTGTCTTTTTGAATTATGGTTTTCTCTGGGTATACGCCCAGTAGCGGGATTGCTGGGTCATATGGTAATTCTATTTTTAGTTTTTTAAGGAACCTCCATACTGTTCTCCATAGTGGCTGTATCAACTTACGTGCCCACCAGCAGTGCAAGAGGGTTCTCTTTTCTCCACATCCTCTCCAACGTTTGTTGTTTGTAGATTTTCTGATGATGGCCATTCTAACCTGTGTGGGGTGATACCACATTGTACTTTTGATTTGCATTTCTCTAATAATTAGTGATGTTGAGCACCTTTTCATGTGCCTCTTGGCCATCTGTATGTCTTCTTTGGAGAAATATCTATTTAGGTCTTATGCGCATTTTTTGATTGGGTTTTTTTCATATTGAGCTGCATGAGCTGTTTATATATTTTGGAGATTAATCCTTTGTCCGTTGATTTGTATGCAAATATTTTCTCCCATTCTGACGGTTGTCTTTTCATATTGTTTATAGTTTCCTTTGCTGTGCAAAAGCTTTTAAGTTTCATTAGGTCCCATTTGTTTATTTTTGTTTTTATTTCCATTACTCTAGGAGATGGGTCAAAAAAGATCTTGCTGTGATTTATGTCAAAGTGTGTTCTTCCTGTGTTTTCCTCTAAAAGTTTTATAGTGTCTGGTCTTACATATAGGTCTTTAATCCATTTTGAGTTTATTTTTGTGTATGGTGTTAGGGAGTGTTCTAATTTCATTCTTTTACATGGAGCTGTCCAGTTTTCCCAGCACCACTTATTGAAGAGACTGTCATCTCTCCATTGTATATCCTTGCCTTCTTTGTCATAGATTAGTTGACCATAGTTTATGGGTTTATCTCTGGGCTTTCTATCCTGTTCCATTGATCTATATTTCCGTTTTTGTGCCAGTACCATAGTGTCTTGATTACTGTAGCTTTGCAGTATAGTCTGAAGTCAGGGATTCTTTTCCTCCAACTCTGTTTTTTTCCCTCAAGATTGCTTTGGGTATTCGGGGTCATTTGTGTCTCCATACAAATTTTAAGACTTTTTTGTTCTAGTTCTGTAAAAAATGTCATTGGTAATTTGATAGGCATTGCAATGAATCTATAGATTGCTTTGGGTAGTATAGTCATGTTTGGATGTCTCCATGTTTGTGTCATCTTTGATTTCTTTCATCAGTGTCTTACAGTTTTCTGAGTACAGGTCTTTTACCTCCTTAGGTAGGTTTATTCGTAGGCATTTTATTCTTTTTGTTGCAATGGTGAATGGGATTGTTTCCTTAATTTCTCTTTCTGATCTTTTGTTGTTAGCGTGTAGGAATACAAGAGATTTCTGTGCATTAATTTTGTATCCTGCAACTTTACCAGATTCATTGATCAGCTCTAGTAGGTTTCTGGTGGCATCTTTAGGATTATCTATGTATAGTATTATGTCATCTGCACACAGTGACAGTTTTACTTCTTCTTTTCCAATTTGTTTTCCTTTTATTTCTTTTTCTCCTCTGATTGCCGTGGCTAGGACTTACGAAACTATGTGGAATAATAGTGGTGTGAATGGACATCCTTGTCGTGTTCTTGGTCTTAGGGGAAATGCTTTCAGTTTTTCACCATTGAGAATGATGTTTGCTGTGGGTTTGTCATATATGGCCTATATTATGTTGAGGTAGGTTCCCTCTATGTTCACTTTCTGGAGAGTTTTTATCTTAAATGGGTGTTGAATTTTGTCAAAAGCTTTTTCTGCATCTATTGAGATGATCATATGGTTTATATTCTTCAATTTGTTAATATGGCATATTACATTGATTGACTTGCATATATTGATGAATCCTTGCATCCGTGGGATAAATCTCACTTGATCATGGTGTATGATCCTTTTAATGTGTTGTTGGATTCTGTTTGCTAGTATTTTGTTGAGGATTTTTGCATCTATATTCATCAGTGATATTGGTCTGTAATTTTCTTTTTTTGTAGTATCTCTGTCTGGTTTTGGTATCAGGGTGATGGTGGCCTCGTAGAGTGAGTTTGTGAGTGTCCCTTCCTCTGCAGTATTTTGGAAGAGTTTGAGAAGGGTGGGTGTTAGCTCTTCTCTAAATGTTTGATAGAATCTACCTGTGAAGGCATCTGGTCCTGGACTTTTGTTTGTTGGAAGATTTTAAATCACAGTTTCAATTTCATTACTTGTGATTGGTCTGTTCATATTTTCTATTTCTTCCTGGTTCAGTCTTGGAAGTTTATACCTTTCTAAAACTTTGTCCATTTCTTCCAGGTTGCCCCGTTTTATTGGCATAGAGTTGCTTGTAGTAGTCTCTTTGCAGTGTCCATTGTCACTTCTCCTTTTTCATTTCTAATTTTATTGATTTGAGTCCTCCTCCTCTTTTTCTTGATGAGTCTGGCTAAAGGTTTATCAATTTTCTTTTTCTTCTCAAAGAACGAGCTTTTAGTTTTATTGGTCTTTGCTGTTGTTTCCTTTGTTTCTATTTTATTTATTTCTGCCCTGAACTTTATGATTTCTTTCCTTTTAGTAGCTTTGGGTTTTGTTTGTTCTTCTTTCTCTAGTTCTTTTAGGTGTAAGGTTAGATTGTTTATTTGAGATTTTTCTTGTTTCTTGGAGTAACATTGTATTGCTATAAACTTCCCTCTTAGAACTGCTTTTGCTGCATCCCATAGGTTTTGGATCATCGTGTTTTCATTGTCATTTGTCTCTAGGTATTTTTTGATTTCCTCTTTGATTTCTTCAGTGATCCCTTGTTTATTTACTTATGTATTGTTTAGCCCCCATGTGTTTGTGTTTTTTACGTTTTTTTCGCTGTAATTGATTTCTGATCTCATAGCATTGTTGTCGGAAAAGATACTTGATATGATTTCAGTTTTCTTAAGTTTACTGAGGCTTGATTTGTGACTGAAGATGTGATCTATCCTGGAGAATGTTCTGTGTGCACTAGAGAAGAAAGTGTAATCTGCTGTTTTTGGATGGAATGTCCTATAAATATCAATTAAATCTATCTGGTCTATTGTGTCATTTAAAGCTTGTGTTTCCTTATTAATTTTTTGTCTGGATGATCTTTCCTTTGGTGTAAGTGAGGTGTTAAAGTCCCCCACTATTATTGTATTACTGTCGATTTCCTCTTTTAGAGCTGTTAGCATTTGCCTTATGTATTGAGGTGCTCCTATGTTGGATGCATATATATTTATAATTGTTATATCTTCTTCTTAGATTGATCCCTTGGTCATTACATAGTGTCCTTCCTTGACTCTTGTAACATTCTTTATTTTAAGGTCTATTTTATCTGATACAAGTATCGCTACTCCAGCTTTCTTTTGATTTCCATTTGCATGCAATATCTTTTTCCATCCCCTCACTTTCAGTCTGTATATGTCCCTAGGTCTGAAGTGGGTTTCTTGGAGACAGCATATATATGGGTCTTGTTTCTCTGTCCATTCAGTGAGTCTGTGTCTTTTGCTTGGAGCATTTAATCCATTCACATTTAAGGTAATTATTGATATGTATGTTCCTATGACCATTTTCTTAATTGTTTTGGGGGTTTTTTTGTAAGTCCTTTTCTTCTCCTGTGTTTCTTACTCAGAGAAGTTCCTCTAGCATTTGTTGTAGAGCTGGTTTGGTGGTGCTGAATTCTCTTAGCTTTTGCTTGTCTGTAAAGCTTTTGATTTCTCTGTCGAATCTGAATGAGATCCTTGCCGGTAAGTAATCTTTGTTGTAGGTTCTTCCCTTTCATCACTTTAAGTACATGGTGCCACTGCCTTCTGGCTGGTAGAGTTTCTGCTGAGAAATCAGTTGTTAACCTTATGGGAGCTCCGTTGTATGCTATTTGTCATTTTTCCCTTGTTGCCTTTAATAATTTTTCTTTGTCTTTAGTTTTTGTCAGTTTGATTACTGTGTGTCTCAGTGTGTTTCTCCTTGGGTTTATCCTTCCTGGGACTCTCTGCACTTCCTGGACTTGGGTGGCTATTTCCTTTCCCGTTTTAGTGAAGTTTTCAAGTATAATCTCTTCAAATATATTCTCGGTTCCTTTCTCTCTCTCTTCTCCTTCTGGGACCTCTATGATGCCAATGTTGGTGTGTTTAATGTTGTCCCTGGGGTCCCTTAGGCTGTCTTCATTTCTTCTCATTCTTTTTTCTTTATTCTGTTCTGTGGCAATGAATTCCACTATTTTGTCTTCCAGTTCAATTATCCATTCTTCTGATGCAGTTTTTCTGCTATTAATTCTTCTAGTGTATTTTTTATTTCAGTTATTGTATTGTTTATTTCTGTTTGTTTGTTCTTTAATTCTTTCAGGTGTTTCTTCTTTGATTCTTCTAGGTCTTTGTTAAACATTTCTTGCATCTTCTCGATCTTTGCCTCCATTCTTTTTCAAAGGTCCTGGATCATCTTCACTATCATTACTCTGAATTCTTTTTCTGGAAGGTTACCTATATCCACTTCATTTAATTGTTTTTCTGGGATTTTATCTTGTTCCTTCCTCTGGTACATAGCCCTCTGCCTTTTCATTTCATCTCTGTTTCTGTGAATGTGGTTTTTGTTCCATAGGCTGCAGGATTAAGCAGTAAACTGTGCAGTTTCTAGAGACCATAGCAGCACATCAGAGAAAACAAGAGAGAAGTAATTTCTCACAAATCCTGCCTTCAGAAATTTACGTTCATTTGTTCAGTAGAGATTTACTGAGTGCCTGTTTCTTGCTAAAACTGGGCAGTGGGGATTCAAAGAGGTTTTCTCACATGGCAGAGGCCCAATGACTGTGGTGCACGGTGAGGGGTACGGGGGGCTGGGGGTAGTCGCCCCTACCCCTCAGCTCTTGGTTGAAGGTGACCATGCTTTGGAGTTCGGGCGGCCGACCCCGCCCGGGCCCAGAGCTGAGCCACCCTGGTGTGATTTAGAAGAAAACTTTATTAATAGTCATTCTCTTTAGATAGAATAAGTATTGCTCTACAGTGATAATAAGAGAAAGGTCTGACATCTCAAGGCAATATTAGTCAAAGGTTGTTGTGTGAAATCTTGGTGGGGTGTTCTCCAGGGTTAAAACAGTGTTCTCATTCGGAGTGATTCAGCTGACCAACCCTCACAGTGCAGTGAAGAAGTGAAGAGCAATGCACCAGGTGAGCTGGAAGCATTCTTCCCTGGTCTCCTAATTTTAAAGCCCATGTACTCCCATATATCAAGAGGCTATCTACATATTCTTGTTGAAATAGAAATTGCAGCTGCTCCAGCATGCCTCTCGAAGTTTTGAATGACACTTACAAAGAAGGAAAATGATAGTCTGAGTTGGCTGCAAATGTGGGGTCCTGTCATAAAAATTTTTAGTAACTTTCCCAGAAATTAGAAAATAAAGGCAGTAGGAGAAAAAAAGCACTTGTTATGGGGATAAAGCTGAGGATCAGTCAGGGAAGAAAACATGTTGATAAACTAAATTAATAGTTAGATTTCATGACCCTATTAGTGTCTACATATTACACATCACTTACCAGCTGTAGGTATTTGGTTCATTTGTTTGTTTGTTGATTGTCTATTTTTCCGTACTTGAATGGAAGCCCCAAGAGAGTAGGGACATTTCCTGCTGTCTTCCCAGCATCTAATAACAAAATAAATCCTCAGTAAATATTTGATTGAATAACTGGTGAAAGTTGTTGCAACATGCCTCCACCCCATGGGAAAGTTTCAAGATCTTTTAGGAGCAGTTCAGGAGCATGACTCTACATTCAGGTTATTCTTATGCTAAAATACAAAATCTCCCTAGTTGACCTTGGAAAACTGTGAAACCTCAAAGACTGGTCATGCCAATGAAAATCCATGAATCTCTTGATAAAGTGTAGGACATTTCGGAGTCTCAGAAGACAGGACCTCAGTGTAATACATGCTTCTCTGCACCACAAGAAAATAAAAGCTCTCCCAATTTCTATTTATCTCCTGTCAAGAGGGACCTGGGTTGATCCTAGAAGTGCCCTTCAATCAACTGCAGGATGGATTGAGTCAATTCTGAGGAACTTTTTTTGGGCCAGAGATCACTTTTGCGAGGGTAGTTCTAAGAGAGTTTAGGAAGTTGCTTATAAATGAATGATTTATTCATTTATTTCATCCATCGAATATTATTTCAAATAATATATATTATTTCAGTGCTTACTATGTGTCAGGAACTTTTCTGGGTGCTGGATACACTAATGAGTGTATCTCTTCAAATTCTAGGAGGGCATTCTGGAGAACTTTCTGCAGGGAGATGAAGGAGTTATAAGACTCCATGGTTTTATAAGGATTCAGGGTCCAGATTTGAAACAGGTTTGCAGGGAGACTTGTAGGTTCACCACTCTAATGACTGCCAATGGTCTCTTAAAAAACAAAACAAAACAAAAAAAAAACAGTTCTCAAAGATTTTTATTTTTATCCTCTAGGGCTTTAGTATTTTTTCTTGGGAAATTAAAATTTTCTATTGTTTTTATGAGTGGAACCTTCTTTTCATTTATATATATATTTTTTATTTTATTTATTTATTTATTTGCGGTACGCGGGCCTCTCACTGTTGTGGCCTCTCCCACTGCGGAGCACAGGCTCCGGACGCGCAGGCTCCAGACACGCAGGCTCAGTGGCCATGGTTCACGGGCCTAGCTGCTCCGCAGCATGTGGGATCTTCCTGGACCGGGGCATGAACCCGTGTCCCCTGCATCGGCAGGTGGACTCTCAACCACTGCGCCACCAGGGAAGCCCCATTTATATTTTATAATTGGTTGTTGATAGTATTCATGAAAGTCCTTAAAATGTAACTACTAATTTCAAGTGATCTCCCTTATTGAATCCTACTATTTTAACACCTCTTAGTTTTTTTGTTTTGTTTTGTTTTTTTGGTTTCTAAGCATATAACCACTTCAACTAGAAATAATGCTAATTTTATCTCCTCTATCTCGATAGTTAAGACATCTTATTTTTGTTTTTTCCCATCATATTTTGGATAGAATTTTCAGAACACTGTTGAATAATAGTGGTGTGATGAGCATTCCTGTCTTGAATCTTATGTTTTGGGAATGTTACTGATCAAATGATGATGTCGATAATGATAATAATAGCTACCATGTGCTGAGTACATGTGCTACAGTTGTGGATATTTCTATTCCTTCTTCCATTTCAATACTTTTTACTTCATGTATTTTAAATCTCTGTTATTAGGCGAATATACATTTAGGATTGTTATCTTAACTTGGTA
Source organism: Phocoena phocoena (assembly GCF_963924675.1). Taxonomy (NCBI): domain Eukaryota; kingdom Metazoa; phylum Chordata; class Mammalia; order Artiodactyla; family Phocoenidae; genus Phocoena; species Phocoena phocoena. The sequence goes on along the minus strand of NC_089225.1, from coordinate 57,968,760 downwards.
TGTTGACCCTATCATCATTATAAGGGTATGATAAGTGTCCCTCTCTTTCTGCAAATATTCCTTGTTATGAAGTCTATTTGTCTGATATTAGTATTGGGACTTCCTCATTTGATTAGTATTTGCTTGGTATTTAATATTGGTATTAATATTTTCTTGCATTCCATTCTTATGCTTTTGTCTTATCTGTGTCTTTATATTTAAAATCAGTTTCTTCAGAAAGCATAGAATTAGGACCTAGTTTTTATTCAGTCTGACAAACTCTGCTTTTTAATTGGAGTATTTATAGATCATTTACATTTAATATAATTATTGATATGGTTGGATTCAAGCTACCATCTTGCTCTTTGTTTTCTACTTTTTTCTATCCTTTTTTCTTTTTTCTCATTTCCTGCCTTTTTTGGATTAATTGAGCACTTTTTATTATTTTGTTTTATTGCCATGATTGACTTATCAGCTGTATCTTTTCATTTTATTTTTGTAGGGTTTATAATTTACATCTTTAACTTATCACAGTCTGTTTTCTTATAATATTATAACACTTCACATGTAATGTAAGTTTTATACAACAGTATACTCCATTTCCTTTTTTCTGTCCTTTGTGGTATTGTTGTCCTATACATGTCCTATACATGTCTATATACATTTTAAACCCCACAATACATTGTTATTTTTGTTTTAAATAGTCAATTACCTTTTAAGGAGATTAAAACTTAGAAACATGTCTTATATTTATCCACATATTTGCTTTTCTAGGCAAGTTTTCAAATACCTCAAATTTGAAATGGAGGTATGTTCAAATACCTCAGTCCTTTGTAGATCCAAATTTCTATTTGGTGTAATTTTCTTTCTCCCTGAAGAACATTTCTTGTTAAAGAAATTTCTTTAGACCTTACAAATCTCATGGCAATAAGTTATACCAACTTTCTTGGTCTGAAAATGTCTATATATCACCTTAAGTTTTGAAAGATATCTTTATTGGTTATAGAATTCAAGGTTGACAGGGTTCCCCTCCACCCCATCACTTTAAAGATGTTCTGTTCTGGCTTATGTAGTTTCTGACAAGAAGTACGCTGTAGTTCTTATTTTTGTTCCTCTATGTGAATTCTCTCTCTCTCTCTCTCTCTCTCTCTCTGTCTCTCTCTCTCTCCCCCTCCCTCCCTCCCTCCCTCCCTCCTTCCCTCCCTCCCTCCCTCCTTCCCTCTCCCTCCCTTTGTCCACTTTTAAGATTTTCTCTTTATCACTGATTTTCAGTAATTTGATTTTGAGGTGCCTTGGTAGTTCTGTACCATATAAATGTTAGGACTTATTACCATACACACCTCTAAATTAATCTCTTCTAATTTAAATATGAGTAGATATAAAAAAAATAGATACCATAGGGAAAAAGAGTACAGAGTGAAGGAAAATTCAGTTACAAGCTTTAATATATTAATTCATTAATCCTTACCGTGAGATAGGCACTATTATTCCCTTTGTCTGAGGCACAGAAAGGGTAAATGTCTCCAGGTCACACAGCTAATAAGTGGTAGAGCCAAGGATATATACTAGGTAGCTTTAACCATTGCCTCAGGATCCGTCTGGGGGTTATTGGCCATATCCACTCTTAGATCCCTTCTTGGATCTGAAATCCAAGAAATACACTTTGAGCACAGTTCCCAGAGACAAACCAGCTAATCTCATTCAGACTTCCTAAAGTAAGATGGGCTTCTCTCCTCATCTTTTTCCTTGATTCTCTGACACTCTAAGCACAGAGTACAGGGAATACCATAATCCTCAGGTTGAACTTCTAGGTTCTTCCTGCTCCTGCCTCTGTGTATGTAGCTTGCTCTGACCTGATAACACGCACCAGTCCTGGTGGCAGCCTCACTGCTAAGTAGTTATTTTTTGTGAGTTGCAGGGACTGACTGGCAAGGAGGAGATGAGAGCAGCATTCTGGCTGTGGCGTAGTTCAACAACAAAGAAAAGAAATGGCTGCTTGGTTTTTCTGTTTGCATAGACATGACCAGGAGATGGTGGGGCTGGGAAGAAGGATCTTCCCATCTAAATGTTTTGAGATGTGCTTAGCACAGAAGGACCCCTAATTTCATTGCCCACCCCAGTTCCCTTGATCCTGTGGAAGATACTTTCAGATTCCGACTTAGATGCTGTTCGTCCTTGTCCTCAGCAGTCTGGTAAATTTTATAATTTTTCTCTATTTTCAAATGTATTTTAGAGTGTGTCTGGGAGAGGTTATGGCAGGGGCTGCTAGCCTCACGCTTTTCAAGACCAGAAACCTATCATTTATACAGGAAGTTGTCATGAGGTACCTCAGGCCACAACGTTTTTCTGTGTATAACCAGGTAGACCCTTCTTTATTATTATTATTATTATTTTTTTTTTTTTTTTGCAGTACGCAGGCCTCTCACTGTTGTGGTCTCTCCCGTTGCGGAGCACAGGCTCCGGACGTGCAGGCTCAGTGGCCATGGCTCACGGGCCCAGCCGCTCCGCGGCATGTGGGGTCTTCCCAGACCGGGGCACGAACCCGTGTCCCCTCATCGGCAGGCGGACTCTCAACTACTGTGCCACCAGGGAAGCCCTGTTTTTGTTTTTTAATGGCTGAGTAGTCCATGGTCTTGATGTACTACAGTTTGTTTAACCATTCCTCTGTTGAAGGATATTTGATTTATTTCTGGGTTTTGTTAATTATGAATAGAGCTGCTATCAACATTTGTGTACAAGTTTTCACATGAATGTAAGTGTTCATTTTTCTGAGGTAAATGGTCAGAAGTGGGATTGCTGGGCCGTATGGTAAGTGTGTATTTAGCTTTATGAGAAACTTCCTGTTTTCAAGAGTGGCTCTACCATTTTGCATTTCCATCAGCAATGCATGAGTGTTCCAATTGCTCTGTATCCTCACTAGCACTTGATATTGTCAGCACTTTTTATTTTAGCCATCTAGTAGGTGTGTAGTGATATATCATCATGGTTTTAATTTGCATATCCCTAATGGCTGATGATGTTGAATACTGTTTCATGTGCTTATTACTTTGGTGAAGTGTTTGCACAAGTCTTTTGCCCCCTTTTTAATTGGCTTGCTTGTTTTCATGCTGTTGACTTTTGAGAGTTCCTTACATATTCTGAATACAAGTCCTTCATCAGATATGTGATATGTAAATATTTTCTCTCAGTCTGTCACATGTCTTTTCATTCTCTCAACAGTGACTTTCAGTGAGCAAAAGTTTTCAATTTAACTGAAGTCTGATTTATCCATTTTTTCATTTATGGATCATGCTCTTGTTTTCATGTCTAAGAATTCTTCAATTAAGCTCAAGTCATGAAGATTTTCTTCTATGTTTTCTTTAATTGTGTTATAGTTTAATGTTTTATCTTTGGAGCTATGAGGTGAGTTTAGTGTATAAGGTGTAAGGTTTAGCTTGAGGTTCATTTCTTTGCATAGAGATGATCAATTGTTCCAACACCTGTTGCTGAAACCTGTCTTTATTGATCAGCTAATAAATATGTTTGTTTTAAAAACAGTGATAGTATTTGAAACCAGCACTTTTTAAAAACAGTGATAATATTTGAAACCAGCACCTTTGACCTTTCAGACATCACTCAGTGATTCAGTAAGTCAGTCTGACAACCAGTCAATTAGGTGTTCAATCATTTGGTGATTCTACAAACATAAACTGAGTGCCTGCTTTGTGTCTGGCAATATGCAAAGTGCCAGCATTTCAAAGTGTCTGGAATGTGGTTTGTTTTCCTCCAGGGTTTCATGAAGAGAAACAAAGTAGGACAAACTTACCATAGCAATCAACAAAAGACTCCCTTTGGTTTCTGTTATGCCTTTAGAGATTCTTTATTTAATATCTAATCATCACTTGGATGAGCTCCTAACTCTTTTCCTTTTGGCTTCTTTTCCTCATCGACCTAATTTCTAAACATATAAGCGGTTAGAGGTGAATCCTTTTGCTAACGGAAATAAATGTGCTTGTTTTGTTTGTAAACACTTTGTTTCTCAGATTTAAAGTTTGGATCCTTGTGCTGTGGATTTTCTTAAAATGAGGCACACTGGCACCAAACTTACCATTCTTTTCCCCATGCAGAGGCTAGAGCAATACCAGATCTAAATGCACTGTCAATAAAAACAGTGCTGGGGACCATAGATCGTGTAATTCTAGTTATTTTCAGTAAATTTATGATCAGAGTAATGTTGGGAAATAGAAAGTTGATGGTGTTCCCTAAAGATTGGACCTACTACATAGGTTGGTTTTTGAGAGAGCAGAGAGTGGATCAGATTTAAGTCATGAGACATTAGTGATCTCTCCTGTCTTAACCAGAAAGCCTATTTTTTTTCCATTTAAATCGACATTCCAGGGTTGTTAGATTGATAATGGCATGTGGTGGAGACAGCTGGATTCTCATTTAGGTGGTACTTGTGCTAGTCAGCTTGGGTTGCCATGCCTTGGTACATTGCCTACCTTATTTATTCTGATGTGTGCATAAAACCAACAGGAAGCAAGATGAGCATGACTTATAGCACATAATAATAAAATAGTAAAACAAAAACCCCAATGAGAACAGTAGCTAACATTTATTGAACACTTATTATGTGTTAGGTACTCTTTGAAGCTCTTTATATGAATAAACACATTTAGTTCTTCCAACAGTCTGGCAAAGTAGGGGTCAGTGTCATTCCCATTTGACAGATGAGAAAATTGAGGTACAGAGATATGGTGGACAGATTCTATGGTAGACCCCAGTGATCCCTGCCTCCTGGCATTTGTGCGTTGTGCAATGCCTCCCCTTGAGTGTGGGATGGCCCAGAGATGTGCTTCTAATCAGCAGAATGTGGCAAAAGTGATGGGATGTTATTATGCTTCATAAGACAGTGACTTATGTCTTGCTAGCAGATTCTCCTTGTTGCTGGCTTTGATGAAGCAAGTTGCTATGTTGGGAGATCCATGTGTCAAGGAAAACAATTATTTTTCCACACGGAAGGACATTTCAGAGACTCTAACCATTGCCATGCACCAAGAGAGTCTCAGAAGGATCCCTGCAATTGCAAAGCCTATAGGTTTTAAGTTGCCAAGAGCTACTTAGGAACTGAGACCCGCCATCTAACAGTCCTTGAAGAACAAGAAATGAAATTCTGCCAACAACCATGTAAGAAGCTTGGAAGCAAAGCCTTTCCCAGTTGAACCTTCAGATGAGACTTGAGCCCTGGCTGGCCCCTTGATTGCAGTGTGTGAGAGACCCTGAGCAGAGGACCCAGGAAAGCCAGTCTGGGTTCTTAATCCTCAGAAACTGAGCTAATAAACATGTGTTGCTCTAATCTGCTAAGTTTGTGATAGTTTGTTGTGTAGCAATAGATAACTAATGCAAGAGACAGAAAGTAATTTCCCCTTAGTTACATACCCATCTGGCTACAGGCTGTGGATTCTCACTTAATGCTCATCATAGGAATGTCCCCAAAGGGCTTGCCACATGGTACTGAATTTTACATTTAGAAATTAGAAGTTTTCCCTAACATTTTAAAACAGTTCTTTGAGTGAGAAATTGTATTTTTAAAACCCCAGGAATCTGAAGGAAAAGGAATCCAGGGAATCTTTTTTGGAGTATGGAGTAAAGTATCAATCTTTACTTTTCCGTACCATTTTTACTTTGCTGTTCAAGGGGCCACTGATTCTTTGCATTTAGCATCAGTCTACTTTCCTTATATAATGATTCTAAAGGGAAGTCAGGCCAAACAGAGAGGAGTTAATGCTAGAAGATGAGCTGGGGACCATTTAAAATATCCAGCCAGTTTAGAAGAAAGGTGAATGTGGGGGGTGAGTTCTTTTTCAGAGGTGCCTGTAATAAGGATTGGTTTGGCTTTTTGCATTTAAAGACTCTAATGGGCTATAACTTCATGCCTTTTAAAATTTCTGGGAAAAAATCAAATAAACATGGATATCAACAATGTGTTAGCATCCTTAATGGCATCTATGCTCTTTCCCTGTCTGTGGATAACAATGTTTTAATGGCACATTATGTGCTTGGAAGACTGTCATGACCCCTGAGAGGCCTCTCCCCCTGCCGTAATCACCACCTAGGTAAAGAAAATCCAACCCTCTCAGGAGGCCTTCATCTCTGGAGAGCCCCTTGTTCTAATGTTGCAAACACATAGAATTGTATTTTTCTGCACAGAAGGACATGTTAAGGATGTTTTAGCTTCAGTTATCCACAGAGAGAAACTTAACAAGATTTCTGCAGCCATGAAGCCCACAGGTTTTAAGTTGCTTTAGTCTTCTGGGATCATGGTGGCTTTCTCAGGCTACTCAGCATCTTCTGTTAACCTGGATGGGCTGATATCCTGAGTAGAAAGTTTCAGATAAACACGGATACAGCAAATAAAGCATCAAATAGTGAATTGTGTTCCTACCGTGATTGAGGGTTTTCTGAAGCTGACTGTCGTGAGAAAGTGAGGTAGTTTTTCCTTCACACGCTCTTCATTTTCTAGTTCTATCCTCCCGTGGTAGTCATACCCCTCTCCATTGTCTCTCTCAATATATGGTGCATATATTCAAAATACTTTGGATTTGAAGGTGAAAAATCCTGATACAAACATTAATCATTCATTGCTCCTCTATGTGGTGAAGTATTCAGGACATTTGCTTAGAGAAAAAAAGCTCTAACCTGAGCTATAAATCAAGAATTTCAGACATGTTCTTTTTCTCTGATTTTAAATTATAGCAAAGGTTCATTTGTTGGTTAAATTTCTGAGAACTCTTACACTTGCAGTTTTGGAAGCGTCCCTTACAGAGCCGAGAATGTCTTTTTGGCTGTATTTCTAGCTTCCTTGGATATCTTGCTTCCTAAGTTTAAAATGATTTAGTTCCATTTACCTTTGGCACAACTTGAAGAAAGACCAAGTTGAAAGGCTCTTGGAAAGCTTTTATAAGTCATTTTGGATGACAGTGCATTCAGACCAAGACGGGGATGAGTTAAGTATAAATGAATCAGAAACCTGTGGATGACGTTTCTCTTGTGAGCAACTGTGCTTTTAACGTGGGGCTGGAACGCAGTAAGCCAGAGACAGTTTCGTTTGGGTTAAGCTCACATGGTGACAGAACATTGCTGAACTCCAAGCCAACTTGCTACTATGTAGTGTACCCAGTAGTGCCCGGTTCCTGTGGGCAGGAGCGGTGTACTTGAGGCCTCACCCTGTGCATACACATACTCAGCACATTGGTTGGGGGCTAAAGTTGGATAAATGTTCAAATTCTAGATTCTGTCTCCAATGTCATGGAGGCTAAGTGTGTGAGCTCTGGAGTACAGATCCCTCCTCCTCCACTTGTGGTCTTGGTTAAGTAGCCATGCTGAAACCTTAGCTTTTCATTCTGTAAAATGGGGATCGTAATAAAATAGGAGCCATTACCTAGCATTGCTCTGAGAATTGAGTTTGACCGTAGAAAAGAATTTAGTGCATTTTCTCGCATAAAGCAAGTGCTCAATAAAAGTTTGGCGGCTGACTTAAATATTGCTATAGTTTATACATGAGTAACAAACATTGTTATAATTCCTGTAATGGACCTAGACGGAGTGTGCCATCATCATTGGAGCATTTTAACATCTGATTTGGAGGTAGATTAAGAGGCTTGGCCAACAGGATTATCATCCAGTGTGGTACTATTGGCGGGCAAACCCTGGCTGGACAGCCTCTACACTGGATTCATAGCCTGGCACCACCCATCTGCCTCTGCCTGGCTTTGGAACATTGTGGAATAACCTCAGATCTGGAAATTCCAGTTAGAGTTGATGACACCAGGCTTCAGGTCCACTTGTGAAAGCCTCATGACGAGGCATCAGTCCACATCAGCGTTCTGTGGCGAACTTCTTTTTGCTAAATGTGCACAGATGGTGGTTCTTTTGTTATGACTCAGGTGCTCCATTTAAATGTTCATTTTGGGGCTTCCCTGGTGGCACAGTGGTTGAGAGCCCGCCTGCCGATGCAGGGGACATGGGTTCGTGCCCCGGTTCGGGAAGATCCCACATGCCGTGGAGCAGCTGAGCCTGTGAGCCATGGCCGCTGAGCCTGCGCGTCCGGAGCCTGTGCTCCGCAACGGGAGAGGCCACAACAGTGAGAGGCCCACGTATGGCAAGAAAACAAAATAACAAACAAATAAATGTTCATTTTGTTGTGAGACAGCCGTTCGAGCTGTAAATTCCTGGCATCCTTGTGCCGGGTGCTTCATAGATCTCTTACGCTTCACAGTGTAGTGTTTTCACTGTGGGAGATTTGACAAAGCCAGAAAATGCTAGAGAAAGGAGAATTTGGTGATTTGGGATAGCTTCAAACTAGTAAAGTAGTATCTACTGCTCTTCACCATCATCCCTCCACCTTCTCTGCCAGTTCTGACTTGCTTGTTCCCTGGAACTTGCTTCCTGCCTTCCAACAGTCCCAGTGTCCACACCACCCTTCCTGAACCAGAGTTAAAAATAAATGCTGTCTTTGTCTACTTGTTGGTAATCTGTGCGTGTGCGCAGGCAAGCTGTGGTTGCACCTGAAACCACAGAAGGCTGCCCTCGATGGTGGCGATAGGAGAGGCATGGTGGTCATTCAGAGCCATTGTGAGTAGATAGTTTTGGGAAAAACAGATTCTGCAGCTCTCTTTTAGCGCTAATCAAACACGTTTAGTCACTGCTTTTAAGAATCAAGATGCTGCTGTGCACAAGGCTGTTTAGGAATTCCTCATCCATATCCTGTTAATTTTAGTGAGCCTCATTCAAAGTACTCCCAGCAGACCTCTCCTTTAGGCTTTGGATTCTGAGTCCAGTTCATCTTCGATGTCTTCCATTTGGGAATGGGTGCAAGATGTAGCAAGACAAGCCTTCCTTGTTCCCATCCTCCAGCCGCACAGAGTCTGATGAAGGGACTCACATTGGTCAGTCATAACTCTCCTTGCTGACTTCAGACTCCCCCGTATTGGGCATTCATTCACAAGTTAATCTTTTGTTCAACAGACATTTATTAATTTTGTGACAATCACAGTGCAAGACACTGAGGACCAAAGGGGGAAAGACAGAGTCTCTCTCTTGTGAGTAAAGTGTATTATCAATAAGGCAGGAAGGAATAGAAATAAATTGGTCTATGCCATTTGCTTGGGGCTAATAGAGGTGAGTAACAGTCTTGCAGGAATACAGAACTTATGACCCTGATGAGGCTCCATCCCGTGGGAAGGATTTTATAGGGAAGATGATGTTTAAGCTGAGTTTTGGAGGTAGAGCTGGAGTTCTAGAGGATGGGTGCAAATTCAAGGAGGTATAGCTGTGACTTGTTCAGGGAATGGCCAGTACTTTAGTTAAAAGCAGGGTCAGGGGCTTCTAGAACCAAATCACGGTCTTGGCTGCCATGCACACTAAGATGTTTCTGCAAGTGGTAGGGAATTGTTCAAGGCTTAGATGAGGGAGTGACACAGTTGGACTCTGAAAGATAATTTGGTGATGGAGTGGGAGGTGGCGAAGGGAGGAGGCTGGGTGAGATGGGAGACAGGGAGGCCAGCCAGGTGGTGACACTAATGACAGCCTGAACCCAGGTAGAGGCTGAAGGAATAGAGAAGAAAGACATGTTACAAGGAGAAAACAGCCGTGGTCTGTGTAAGGAAGGGGAGAGGGGCCCAAAAGAATGGGACTGGTTGGCTTTCGAGGAGTTATAAATTCCCTGAAGCAGGAATGAGCACCTCAGACAAGTGGTGACTGGTACACTTTTAAGTTGTTTGCTGATCAGTGTTGAACTCTGTTGGCTCCTTCTGTGATTCCAAAATCTGCAGTAAAACTATGTCACACACACTGGCCTGTGTGAGACGTGCTCTGGGGAATGAACTGGTGGATGGTGTGTGTGCCTAGGATGGGAAAATGAGGGGGTGGTCAGGCCTCTGGGTCAGCATGGAGATATCATGTCCCCGAAAGGCACAGGTTCTGGAAATTCAGGCAGTGACCAGCAGAAAGTGAGCTGAGGTCCCAGGTAGGCACAGGAGCCAAGTTAGGAGCCAAGCAGTAGCTGACACAAGCAGCATGGCGACTGACTCAAAGGCAGATGTGAAATTAACCACATTCCCTTAAATACACCAGAGGGAAGTGACCTCTGCAGGTATTGGAGAAGCCAGGTCCTGCTGCTACATGGCTAGGTGCCTCAGAAGACAGCCCTTTGGGATTTAAGAGATTTGTAGGAGGTAGAGTCATCAGAACATGGTGGCAAATTGACCATGGGATGAACAGAAAAGGTAGGGATGAAAGATGGCAAGGGGCTGCTGGCTATGCTACTAACTAAACTAGGGAGTTCAGGGAAGTGGTGGTAGGAATTCTTTCTGAAAGGGGGAGTGGAATGGGAGTGGAATATGAAGTGGTTATAAAATATCCAAGTGGAGAGGTCCAGTTGGCATCTAGAACCATACCTGTGGGAGCAGGAACAGCTCCATGATGAAGCTATTGTGTTTTTTTTTGTACAGAGTAGGCCAGGTGACTAGAAAAGACCATCCAGAGAGGGTCCAGAAGGAGAAGGAAAGAGGCAATGGCAGAGGCCAAGATGGGCTAGCATTCAAGAGACCCTTCCAGACGGGACACTTTGGGGCCGTCTTTCTTGAAAACTTTGCTCTGTTTACTTAAACATTACTTGTTTCCTCTCTTCCTTTCAGCGGTGCTCCCAACTGAAGGAACTATAGATAGGGATTACTCTTTTACCCAAGGGACTTAGAGCTGCCTTTTATAGTATCTATATATCTTCTAGGTATCAGAAAGTTTTCATTAAGAGCCTGTTGTGCTCAGGCACTGAGAATTTAGCAGTGTGCTTCAAATATTAGGTCTCTCTAAAAATGGTCACAGTTTATAAATCTACTTCTTGTACTGCTGCTCATTGAGGAAAATGAACAGGACACTTCTGATGCAAAGACTGGAGTCACTTCCTACTCCATCCTGTCCTGTCCTGTCCCTTTCCATTCCACTCCATTCGATTTCTATTTCTATACAAGCAGCCTAAATGAGGAGACTGTGTTCCAGAAGTAAATCTAGAAGTCAGTTATTTAAAATGTGGATAATATTTTCTCATAGAATTTAACGTCATAAAAACATAGTTCAACTCCTGTGCTTTTGACAGAGGCCCTGGGGAAGTGGCCCCACTATGTAACTAGAAGAGAAAGCCATGGCTCTGGGGAAAGCCAACATCCCTTCTCCTCCATCCCCAGGTGCCCAAATACCCTGCTGTCTTTATAAGCCAGCCATTTGGATGAACCAATGAGATAAATTAGTTGACCGGAACTCAAGGAGTGAGACAATGAATTAACCTCTCAATCAGCCTACTCGAAGCTACAAAATCTGCTCTAGATTCTTTATACCTCTTTCCAGAAAAAAGCCATGAACAGAACACTATTCAAATTTGGAGATATCTATGAGATAAACCAGTTAACAGGTTTAATACTGAGTAGGGCTAGAGGTGATGGGGAGAACAGTGGGGTTACAGAGATACAAGGACACTCACAATCGGTCTGACTCGGTTGGAGGAGTTGACAACTCTAGCGGTGAGGTGGTGGGTACAAGTGGAAGCCTTGAAGTCTAAGGTCAGTATTTAGATCAGAGCTGAAGGGTTCTGTCAAAAGGACCAACGTGTTTTAAGTTAGTGGAAGAGGCATTCATTAACTAATTAATCAAGTGTTTGTTGAAAACTGTGCAGGTGGCAGGGAAATAATGGCAAACAAGATGGTCACAGACTTCAGCCTCTGGAGAGCTTACAATCTAACACAAGAGGTGAGAAAATTCTAGGTTGGGGAGAGACAGGGTGCTATGGGGACCCCCTGGAAGAGGGCCAGTCCCTCAGAAGCAGGAGCCACGGTAGGTTGGGAAGGCTTCCTGGAAGAATATGAATTAGCCAGATGAAGAGAGGCAGAAGCAAGTTCCAAGAAGAGGAAACAGCAGAGCCAAAATGTGGCTGTGAGAGATCACCTGAGAGACCCTCATTTTCCCCGGAGCTAGAATACAGGAAGAGTGGAGAGATAGGCGTTTGGCATTTAGCCTTTTCTATAGAGGTAGGCATTTGGCATTTAGCCTTTTCTATAGAGGTAGGCATTTGGCATTTAGTCTTTTCTAGAATTTAATTTCCTCAGGTGAACCAAAATTTAGACTTTCATGTAAAAATATTTACTGAATTCCTGCAATAATGGAAATAGCTTAACCAGAAAGAGTATTTCATAACTAATATTAAAACTAGTTTTCAGAAAAGAAACCTATTTACTTTCTGCCACCAATTGGATTTTCCCTAATGTGAACTTTGCATCGTATCTGGAAGTTCTTCCATTGTTGTAATTATGTAATTTTAAACCTTTAATAAACATGTTAAGATAAATTCCTTTTTATACCTAAGAGCTCCTAGAACCAGAGGCAAAAGTTCTAAGAAGCCAAAGAGGATGTTTTCACGCTTTCTCATTATTTGTTTAAAAGTAGCAAAATGGTATTTTTTTTTCTCTCCTTAAATGATCGGGCAAACATTTTCTCTAGGGAAATCCTTGAATCAAATAGTATTTCTTTGGTTTCCCTTACTTGCTTCCACCTTAAAAATGGTTCTAAAGATTGAAGTCCTGGTGGGTATGAGGCACCGAAATGAACTGAACCCTCAGGGGGCAATTTCACTACCACTTGGCTCTTAATAAAACGGGTAGGAAGTCAGCTTGGTCAACCTTCACATTTAAATGATCAAAATGCAACTCCTGTTAACATTTCAGAGGGTTCGTCATTGTTAATCATATTTCTAAGTAGATTTAACATTCTTGATGCAAAATTGATATATTTACTTTTAAGGGCCATTTTTTCTCAATGGGAAGAGGTTGGAATGTTTCAGGAGAGGAGACCATGGTGTCAAGCAGTAGGTCACTGCTGGAGTTAATTTCATTGTCTAAAGTTTAGATATTGCCCCAGAGTTTTTTTTCATTCAAATTGTGTGTGTGAGCATGAAGCTAATTTATTATTCATTTCTAAGAGATTTTTAAAATACGAATTAGAATATTTGAATGACAGGGAAAAGTGCAGAGATTTAATGTCTAGTTCATTCATAAATATGACTCATAATGAATCATGTAGCATCTTTATCTCTCCATTTTCTTTTGCAGCTAAATAGCCATGATGTCACACCTGTTCTTTGCTGCAGCTTAAATGGGCTGGGAAGTACTCTCAGCCCCTTGATAATTGCAGCTAACACTTACTGAGGATGTAACCTGTGCCCAGCATTGTACTAAGTGCCTGACATGTAGTGTCTTGCTGAGATCGCCCAAATAATCCTGTAAGGCAGGTGTATACTAATGTGCCCATTTTACAGAGGAGGAAACTGAGACAGAGCTTGAATGAGTGGCCTGTAGTTACATCGTTAGTAAGAGGAAGATCCCAGATTTGACTGGGATGAAATGATTAGATAATCAGTTTCAGAGCCTGTGCTCTTCAGTCTTCTGCATACTGCCTTTCTTGACAAAAATGAGTAGGTAGAATTTCATCTACCATTCTGGGAACATGGTGTTTTCTGATTTAAAGACAGAATTTCCCTAAAGTGGACTTGATCAACTAGATACAGAATCCATGCTGATTAAATATCCGTGAGGCAGTTTATAGACTTCTTCATGGAGATTTCCCAGAGAAAAGGATTCCTGAATGGAATCACTCATGGAGATGCAAACACTCCTCAGATATGCAGGAATGCAGTAAGACTGCTTTCACTATTACCCCACTTCACTCGTGGTCCTACATGGAAACGCCCTTTATAACAACTGTTTAGAGAAGTCTTTATGAAACATTTGGGTCATATTCATGATAATTATTCAACATTAGATTTCCAAGGAAGCTTTATTTTGAAGCTGATGAGTGCAGAATGAATTGTTAAGAATTTAAGACAAAGTTTCCGTAGTAAATGGGAGTTTTCAGCCTTTGTTGTTCAGTTAAAAAAACTGTCTCTGGTCTCAAGGTAGATTGTAAACTAAAAGGCCTTTTAAAAATGTGGCTAAAAATTACTCTTTAAAATCAATCAACTTTATTGAGACATAATTTATATAAAATAAAATGCACCCAGCTTAAGTGTACAGTTAAATGAGTTTTAACAAACGTATACAGTCATGTAACCACCACTGTAATTAAGAGAAAACCATTTCCATCATCTACTTCCCAGTCACCACCCGGCCCCATCCCCAGGCAATCACTGATTTGCTTTTTGCCACTATAGATTAATTTTGCCTTTTCTAGAATTTTATATAAATAGAACCATTTAATCATTATTAATTTGTGCTTCTTTCTCGCATCATAATGTTTTCAAAATTCACCCATGTTGTTGTATGTTTCAGTCATTTGTCCCTTTTTATTGCTGAGTAGTATCCTGTTGTGTGGATATACATACCACAATTTATTTATCCATTCACCTGTGGTACATAACCAGAATTTATTTATCCATACATCTAGTTTAGCTATTATGAATAAAGCTGGTAAGAACAAGTCTTTATATTTTCTTTTCTCTGAGTTAAATGCTTAGGAGTGGGATTGCTGGGTTGTTTTTGTTTAGCTTTATGTTACATTTAACTTTATATGTTTTCCTAAGTGGTTATACCATTTTACATTCCCACCAGCAATGTATGTGAGTTCCAGTTGCTCTGTCTCCTTGCCAACACTTAATATTGTCAAAATCACTGTCTTTTAAAAATGTATATTTTTAACTTTTAAAAGCAAGTAAAATACAGCCTCTTGAGAAAGCTAACTTTAAAAGACAAGTTCCTTCCATATTGGAAAGGTCAGCAAATTCACTCTCTGGCAGTTAGTCAGGGGAGGAAAGTGCTTTGCGTCTGTTTCTCTGGAACTGAGCTATTGGCAGCATTAACTGGAGTCCCTTGGCTTAAAATCACTGTCAGGAGATTCTTTGAGAGGGAGAGGGGAGGTGATTTCTTGTCCATCTAGAGATATTACAGAGCCATACTAATGACTTAAATGATGGTTGTTCCCTCATATCCAGGACTTTATATGGTGTCCAGATGTTTCACGTGCTTCAGAGATTACTGTGGGTTAGCCCTGTCTCCAAACTTACTACTTGGCTGGGAGAGACCATCTGTTTATTCTTCTGGATGTAGATAATGCTGGATACAGAGTAGATGTCCAGCAAGTCCCTCTTGTTGCTTATTTACTTTTCATAAGAGTCCCAGATGAGTAAAGAATCAAACACAGTAGCAGTGGCAGGCCTCCCAGTTAACATAATAAACATGACGTGACATGAATCTTGTGCTGCCTTGTCATTAGGGTTCTGTTAACCACAGTCCTTTGAGTCCTTTGCCATTAAGGAAAACGACGCCAACTTTTGGGATGGAAAGGCTAAAGTTTAGAGGTGCCTTATGTTTGGCCTGCTTCATCTGACAGAAAACTCAGTAGTTAAACCAACTGATAATTGCTTGAGAGAGACACAGCATGAATTCTAATTTGTAAGAATTGATGTTGGACTCTCAGAATCTATTCCACGTCTGCCACTGAGGCAGGCAGTGGAGACACAAAAATGAGAGACACCCCTCCCCCACCCTCCTACCCCCACCCCCTGCTCAGTGGAGGCGAAAGACTAGAAAGCCAACTGCACAATCGAGTGTGTGTTTGTGTGTGGTAATAGGGCTAAGTACGGGGTTTCCTGAGAGTACAGAGGAGGGGCACCTATCACAGGCTCAAATCCATTCCGTGAATATTTGTGTGGCTGCTGTGGACCAGGCACTGGCTTATGGGAGCCATTTACCTTCACAGACCTTCTTGTCTTGTGGGAAGATGGACGGAAAGCCAGTAAAGCAAGTGAAGCAAGTGGAGACTGTCACAGGGAAGGGAGGGAGCCTATGGCAAAGGGATTCGTCCCGGTTTGGAAGGACAGGAAGGACTTGAAGCATGCTGGGAGTTGGGGAAGGGCTCTGACGGGAGGGTGGTGAGGGGAGGAGGGTTTCAGGTGAAACAGCACATGGAAAGTACTAGAATCCAGTGGGAATGTAGGGTGTGCCAGGAAAGGGGAGAAGACCCGTAAGACCAGAGCTCAAAGGCGCTTGTCAGATGGCACATGAGCAGTCCTCTCGTGTGGAGGAGCAGGGGCCAAACAGGAGGGGGGTGAGTGTGGATGCGTGGTCGTGGGGCAGGATGTCAACTCCAGCTTTTAGTGGAGGGCTTGAACTGAGTGTGAACCAGCTTAAGGTAACAGTTCTATCAGCATCCTGCACCCCTAAATATAAACCATCAAAATGTGTTAATGCGTACACATTTTAGCCACAAACTTACTGTTTTACTTGGATCTTTAAGTAAAGCCTCCCCATATCATATAAGTTAACACTTCTCTTAATACTGTCTTCCACGAACAGAACTAGCCATAGGGACTTGTGAGTCTTTAATAGAAAAAGCCACGGGGAATTGTGACAGAGCTGACCTTGAATGCAGGGCTCTGGTCATTCTTCTGCTCTCTCCTATGGACATATTTTCTTCAATAAAAGGTCTTATCAAACTTCCCAGAATCTGGAGTTTCTTCACTCTCTTATTTTGCATTAAGTTTTCATATTTTCCACAACTGGGCAAATTTTCAGGACTCCCCCCATTTCAAACATTCCAGGTGTTTTATCTGTTTTGTTGCCCAGGTTGTAGACTGGTGCCTGGAACATAGAGGTATTCAATGAATATGTCTCGAATGAATGAATGAATGAAAGAAAACATTGACAGTGAACAGACACTAAGAAATTTGGTCTAATTTTGTGTTCTTCCTAACACACAATTATCCTTACTTCCTATAAGCTGTTCCTTCCAGTTTGAACTCCAAACTTTAGTAAAACAACCCTTGAAAATTCAGTTATTGATTCTGAAACCTAAATGTTCTGCCTGCTACCCACCTCAACCACCCTTCCTTATTGCTTTTTAGAGATAATTGACTACTGGGGACAAATGCTCCCTGCTTTTTTTTTTTTTCCCGGTACGGGGGCCTCTCACTGTTGTGGCCTCTCCTGTTGCGGAGCACAGGCTCTGGACGCGCAGGCTCAGCGGCCATGGCTCACGGGCCCAGCCGCTCCACGGCATGTGGGATCTTCCCAGACCGGGGCACGAACCCGTGTCCCCTGCATCAGCAGGCAGACTCTCAACCACTGCGCCACCAGGAAAGCCCGTTCCCTGCTTTTTAAAACCTATGCTTGATTGCTCCAAGGGCAGAACAAAAATTCTTCCTGTGTCTTTTCTCCTAAGTTTTAACCTATATGATGCAAAAGTATTATCTTTATTTGTAATGTGCTACTAATTTTGTATCACTTCACAACCATCAATTCTTATCACCTCCTGGTAGAGGAGACAGTGTAGATTTATATAATCCACGGGCAGGTAGCCGATCATTTCCCATGTGCCTGAGCTATGGGACTTGCCCTCTGGAAAAGTGTTTGTTAATGAATGGAGGGCAAATTACATTTTATATATCAAAAGTGTCATTGTCCTTATTCAAAGATGCTGTAGCAGCCACCTGCTAGAGAGTCGAGCTCGGAACAGCTCTGTCTCCAGAATGGCTGGAGGGCATATAACATGATTTGAATGTTTCTTTAGCCCATTTGGAAGTTAAATTGAAGTTAAAGTTAAATTGCAGCGTTTGTACCATTTTCCTTTAAACCTCAGGTGAAAGTCTCAGGTTGGCCCTTGAGAAGGCAGTGACAAGCTAGCTGGTTCTTCCAGGCTTCTGACTAATATGGTTACAAGTATGGGCTGGCGACAACCACCCAGTGTCTGGCAGTGTGGGAAAAAGAGCCCTGCGCTGGGCCCAGGTTTGGGATGGTTTGTGTTCCTGGTTTAAGCAGTTCCGTGACCTTGGGAAGGCTAGCTTCCTCTCTGGCAAAACAAACAGGTCAAGGCTGCATCTTCCTGGCCTGTCTCATGGAGCTATTGTGAAGACCCAAAGGAATGCCTGGAAGTGCTCTGACAAGACAGAGCACTGTCTAAATGAATGCAAAGTAGCATTTTGGAATGTGGTGAAGTTTTTGGCGGGCAAGGCAAAGAGAGCCAAAGGTGATCATTCTAAGAACAGAGCTGTCTGCGACTCTAGTGCTCCATAGGTATTTGAGTTGGTCCCAAACTAGTGACCAGGGAGAAACAGCAAGTGTCTCATGTGGCAGTGGGATCGCCTTTACCATTTCTGGTCCCAAATCACCAGGTAAAAAGGGTTTCCTTCATCTGACTGCACTCTCTACCTCTTTTAGGGTGACTGCACACCCAGTTTACACCTGCTGTATCCCTTTTACTCTTAACGGTGTCCCAGTTCAGATGATAAGTTATATAGTTGCCCTATTTACGAGGCATTTGACCAGGTACTTATAGAGTAAATAGGAAGCTTGAACGTCACAGGATTTTCAAGACTCTGAGGCCCAGTAGACACCACTATTCTGGACCAGGAGCCAGCTTTTTGCACTCATCTTTTCACACCATAGTTCTTCATTCTTTTGTTTAGAAGTCTTCTTGCTCATGGAAATGGGGAAGGAGAGTCTGTTTTCTGAGAGTCTCTCTTCAGAGGACAGACATCTTAGCCATGTCATTAATGAATAAGTGTGAATAAATTTAGGGCAGGCAAGATAATGACACCCCCACCCCCATCAGTATGTCCACATCCTGATCCCTAGAATTTATGAATATGTTATCTTACGTGGCAGAAGGAATTTAGGTTGCAGATGGAGTTAAGGTTGCTAATCAGCTAGCCTTAAAATAGAGAATTTATCCTGGATTATCTGGGTAGATCTAAGGTAATCACAAGGTTCCACAAAAGTGGAAGTGGACGGCAGAAGAGGAGATCAGAGTGATGTGGTCTGAGGAATTGTCTTGCCATGGCTGGCTTTGAAGATAGAGGAAGGGGGCCTCGAGCCAAGGAATGTAGGAGGTCTCTAGAAGCTGGAAAAGGTAAGGAAAGGGATCATCCCCTGGAGCCTCCAGAAAGGGATGCAGCTATCCCAACACATTGATTTAGCTTAGTGAGACCCATGTTGGACATCTAACCTATTAACTGTAAGGTAATAAATTTGTGTTGTTTTGAGCCACTAAGTGTATGGTTTAATAGAAATACTAGAAAATTCATAAGAGAAAACTAATAATAATGGAAAACAAATAATGGAAAACTAAAACAGCACTCATCAGTCAACAGTTACCTATTGGATATTTGTCACGTGTCCAGTACTATACTTAATGCTGTGGGGAAATCCCAGGGAGATAGAATGCATGGGCCTGCCCTCAAGGGACACACTTACACTAGTGCATGGAGAACATTTAGAGAACAATTAATGAGAGTGCTAATTAAATGCTAAATATACTGGGAAAAAGAATTTGAAAAAAGAGATTGTAGAAGAGTGTATATAAGCAAGGTGGGTAACAGGTAAGAATGATGAATGAATGGGAAACTTTGGGGGTTTCTATTTGATGATAATCTCAGACTCCCAAGGAACTTTTTAATCAGTGGGTTTAGTTGCTGTGTGATGGGATTCTACATGGCACACTGAATAAACATTGCATTTCCTCTAGGCACAGTCTTAGACCCTTTTCTCTTCCCACTCTCCATTGTCTGCTCAGGTGTTCTTATCTGTATAACATGTACATGCCAGAGTGGGTGAATGGTGGCTCCCAAACATATGTTCATATCCTCATCCCCTGGAACTTATGAACGTGGCCTTATATGGAAAAAGGGCCTTCATGTATGTAATTACATTACGGATTTTGAGATGAGACCATCCTGGATTATCTAGAGTGTCCCTAAATAAAATGACAAGTGTTCTATAAGAGACAGAGAGATACACACATACAGATGAGAAGACACACGGAAGAGGAGAAGGCAATGTGAAGACAGAGGCAGAGATTGGAGCACTGTGGCTACAAGCCAAGGAACACCAAGGATTGCTGGAAGCTGTCAGAGGCTGGAAAAGGCAAGGAAGGATTCTAAATAGAGCCTTCAAAGGGAGCATGGCCCTGCAGACATCTTGATTTTGAACTTCTAGCCTCAAAAACTGTGAGAGAACAAATTTCTGTTGTTTTATGCACCAAGTTTACGGTAATTTGTTACGGTAGCCCTAGGAAACTAGTACACATAGCTCAGTGGCCAACCCCACATAGATCTCTTACAGACTCTCTCTCTGGCCCTGAGAGCCCCAGGCCTGTTTATCCAACTGCCTACCTGACAACTCTGGATGTTTCAGAGCCACTTGAAATCTATCATGTCCCAAACTCTTCCCTGTCCCCGAGCCTGCTCCTTTTCCAATCTCCCCTAGGACACTGAATGACAGACACCACCATCCATTCAGTTGGGCACATCAGAAGCTTAGGACTCAGTCTTGACAGCTCTCTGCTACATCTTGAGTGTCCAGTCACCAAGTCCCATTGATTTCACTGTTCAAATATTTCTCAAATATTTCCTTCCCCTTGAATTTCCACCATCACCACCTTTGTCCTTGCTCTGATCATCTCTCACCTGAATTACTGCAACTCCCTCTTACTTAAGTCATCTCCCCACAAAGATGGGTCCAGGCTGCCCCCAATCTCTTTTCTACCCTGCAGCCATTATGCTATTTTCAAAATGCAGCTTTGATTATGTTAGCCCCTGCTTAGAACCCTCCAATGATTCCTATTGCGCTTATTACGAAATGAATAGGGACCAAGAAGAGGGGCAAGGTTGAACCTCAGGCTGCACCAGGATCGTCTTTGGGGTCTCCTCTTCAGTCAGCCTGGCCTGCTCTATGTTCCCTCCAGCCACAGGGCCTTTGCACATGCTGCTCTCCCTGCTAAAAATGTTCTTTCCTCCCTTCTTTGTCTAGATAACTCTGACTTACGCTTCTGATCCCAGTGGTTCTTCCTCATGGGCGTTGTCCCTGCGTTCCAAACCAGGAAGAAGTCCTCTGATTTTCAGACTTGCATAGTATTCTGTACCTCTCCTTCATAGCTCTTGTCCATGTTGCAATTTTACAATTTTTTGTTATTATTTTATTACTGGCTGCCCTCCCTCACTAGACTGCATGCTCCACTGAGAACAGGAGAATTGTGTCCCAGAGCCTAGCACCATGCATAGTAGGTGCTCAATAAATACTTTTGCATGAATTAATGAATAAAATAAGTACTCTATAATTTTACCCATATTCCAAGAAGGCTCTTCCATCATATGCCTTGCCATTTGAGCATCATAGTGAAGGGAGCTAAAAGTGTGGTCACCAGGCACACATGGGAAGAGAAAAGGTACCCCTCCCCACACCTTTTTTTTTTTTTTTAAACCGTTCGGGACTCACCAGCATCATCTGTCTTCTAACTTGCTTGAATATTACAAACTGTCTCTCAGACCTGGTTTTGGAGGAATAAGTGTATAAAGTCTGTTTTCAGGAAGCATATGAGTCAGTTAAGCTTTTATTTCCCAAGTGCTATGCCAGCTTCTTGTGATTTCAGCAGGATGCAACAGGTGCACATATTTTTAGCTTTTATGACAAGTATTCTATCCTTATCCTCAGGAGTCCCCAGCCTGAATGCCCTTCATCGAAATGATGCCAGGAGGGGAAGAGCTTACCCACAGCAGTGTGCTTGTGTGGAGAACAGTAAAACTACCAGCAAAACCCCTCCAAACCAAAATCTGAAAAACAAGGAACAAAAAACTCTCCACGTTTCATTGAAGCAAAGGCAAAAACATTAAGTTTTGGCTTATGAAGACAGGACTTTTTTTTAAGGAAACAAAAGCTGGTTTTCAAAACCCAGTCCATGGTATCTGTGAAATTAGCATGGAAACAATTGATCCTCACCTGAAAACAAGACACAGACCCCTTAAATATGCTTTGCCTCACCTCCAATTCTCTAGGGAACTTTTCCCATACCAGGTGAAGGTTCTGAAGAGTACTTTAATTAACTTGTATCAAAGAGACGGAATATAAGAAAGAACTGTGTAAAGATTTCTTTAATTAGTGTATTTTATCAGGTCTTTTCCAACCTCCATCAGGAAAGTAGTTGGTGGGCTGCCTGGGTCCTTGGTGGTATATTCAGTCAATAAGCTATTCATGACTCTAGCAAGTAGCTAGGTTTTTAAACCAATGGGAATTTGGTGGACAATTTCCCTTTGCTCCCTTTAGCTGCATGGGTAGAATCTATAAACAGTTCTCTTTCAGAGAAACAAAGTGCTGAGGTGAGTAAGTGGCCAGCAGGGTCTGCAGCAGACACGCTAACTGCCCTGTTGAAGAAGCGTGGGCACAAATTTATTCTTAAATGTAACTAAAGAGAGGTTGTAGTGTTGGATTTGGCAGGGGCGGGGTATGAGGGGGAGAGTGAAATACCATCATGCGTGATGTGTATAGTATTAATCCAAAGTCCTTTTTTTTTTTCCTGGTGTAATTTTGGAGAGTCAGATACATTTCATTGTCTTTCCAGAATGGCTATAAAGCCTAGAGAAAGAAGTCTCTCCTTCAGTAAATCAAAAGTTAGCAGACAGAAGGTCAAAATACCCAAAGCCACAAGAACATTAACACTTTGGATATAAAGATTCCCTAAGAAACAAATGCTTGCCCTCACTTTGGAGAAAGCAGACGCCTTATCTTTGTGAGTTTACAAAATGGAGCCAAACTGTACCCGTAGCCACTTTAACTAAAGCAAAGCCTGGATCTTTTAGCAGCGCACAGTCATTAAAGCTCCCAGAAAGCCTCCCAGGAGCCGATGTGCTTGCTTAAGTATATGCTGTAAAAGGTCCCAGAGATTTACAAGGGACTGCTCCCCGCTAAACCAGGCACCATCTGATAAACAAGCAATTTTAGCTGCAGGCTAAATGATGCTCTTTGAGGCTTTGATTTACAATGCTGAAGATGATATATTTGTAGTTCGGGGATAGGTTCTGCTAGGGGCTTGCTGTGATTACTCACCCATGAGCAGAATTCAGGGCTCAAGTCTTCAACTTGGAGGTCAGAAAATTGCCAGTGGAATGAAAGAGGGTTGATAAGGTTTATTGAGATGCTAAATAGATATCAAAGGAAAAACTTACTAAGCCAGTGGTTTTGAACACTTCTTAAGCTTTCTGGGGACCGCGGCTTTTTTTAGTTTGCTTCAGTCCCGAAGATATAAAAATAATCTGCAAAATTGATCTGGTGGTCTAATTTTACTTTCATTGCATTTAAAAAGCAAATGTGAGTTTTGCTTACTGCTGACATTTAAAAATAAGAAAATATGTCCAATTTAGCGTTTATGTAATTGCTCGAAAGCTAAGAAATCTGAAGGCAATTTTGAAACAAATCACATCACCTCCAAGACCACTGAGGAATAGACTTAAGAGTGCTTGACCCTGCATTAAGAACTTCGAGAATGCTTTTAATGCTCATGGTTCTAAGAAGTGATTTGGCAAACTCCTTTGCCCAGAAGTTTTGTATTTACTAAATATGTGAGTGTCCACTAATATTGATGCTGTGCTAGTACAAAGGTAAATAAAATATGGTTTCTCTGCTTTAGAAGTTTATGGTCCAGTGGAGAAAACCATAGGTAATTTCAGTAAAATGTGAGAAGTGTTTAGAGGGAGCTCTGTAGGATGCTGAGCGAACACGGAGGAGAGAAACCCACTTGTTGGGCTTAAAGGGGATTTAATAGAGAGGGAGCCACCTCCCTGGGTACCTTCTTTCCTGTCCCATGACCAGCCACGCAGCCAAGCACACAGAGAGAGGAGGTGGAAGGCGGTGTTTCCAGCAGCACTGGTATCCTCGCCTGCGGCGCATTGAGAGCTGTGGCCAAATGTTCCTTTACTGAGAAGACTTCAGCCTCCTGGAGTTCTGGTTCAGGCGACACCAGGCAGATTCAGAAATTGCAGACACAGCTTACTAATAAAAGAATCAGTGGTTAATTAGACATAAGGCAGTGGGTACAGCCCTGAGGTCAGGGCTGGCTGTAGGCTAGGACCTCAGCACCAACCTTGGCTTTTTGGTCCACTCTTGGAGCGTGCAGGGAACAGCCTCTCCCTCCTGTCTCAGGAAAGGACCTGATGAAGTTATGCAGATTGTGGCATGCATGCCAGACACTCAGAATGGTATATTTCCTTCCCAGGAAACCTGTGTTTTTAGAGAGCCCAAAGTCCCCATAGGCCTTTGATGATGCAGGAGAGTATATGGAACTGTCTTTTGGGGAGATTAGAAGTAAGGGAAGTAGTTCTCTCTTTTTGCCAGTCAGCTTTCACCGTGCACTATCTCCTCATGGGCTTCAAGGTTAGTAGTAGTAACTAACATTTATTGAGTGCTTACTGTGTGCCAGGTACTATTCAAAGGGATATATATATATCTTCAAAACAACCACATGAGGTAGTTACTTTGTAATCTCTGCTGAACATATGAGGAAACCTTTACACTTGCTCATGGTCATATGGCTGATGAGGTCACACTCAGCTGCCTCCCTGAAAGGCTAATTTTGCAGAGAAGGACCTTCAGGTTGGAAATTCAGGGCATCATTGCCCTGACTCTCCAACAGTTGAATTCTTTAGATTGGCGTTTTAAGTAGACACTCAGAAATCTTTACTTTTTAGCCATCCTTCACCCTGATCATTACGTTGCTTCTCTAGGCCTCAGTTACACAGTCTGGAAAAAAATTGCCCTCCTCCTTCTCCCTCAAAAATAATTGGAACATCAGCTATATAATGCCTGTAAAATACTTAGGACTATGCAAATGAAGGTTATTACAGAGACACAAGGTGATGGTATTTTATAGCAGCCCATTAAGACATATCATTATAAAGATAGTGGGTTACATTGAGTTGCATCCTTTCGCCAGATCCGTTCCTGAATTTTAGCATGGAATTGCATATGCTTTAAAAATCTACCCAAGTTAATTGTCTTTATGAACACAGAGCTCTGCACAAGCTTGACTGGATCTCATAAATTCCCCTGGCCAAAGTATTTTTCAGGTATTATAGTGTAATTCACTTTATCATGTCCAGTCTTGGCCTAATAATGCACAACTCCCAGGAGCCAAATATATTTCATGAAGCTTACAATTACTTTTATAAAAGTTGCAGTAAAGTATAATGATTTTTAATGGCATCAATGATACCATTGTATATATCAGTTTCAGTTTTGAAGTAGACTTAAGTTCAAAGACCCAAGGGGACCATTCTCCTCTCAATGCACTTGTGTTACTCCCATTAATGCTAATGGGACAGACAAATGCTGCTCTAGAGGAGAATATATCTGCCCTTAGGAAGGTAACAGGTTTTAATTAGTAATGCTTTGAATCACACAAAAGCAGCTCACCCTCTGTAAACAGCAAGTGTTCTCAGAGATGAGAGCAGGGATCACAGCCTGAGTTACTCATATGGAATCTTCAAATCTGAGTTTTGTAAATGGTGGAGACACAGGGCTTTCGTCAGCTGAGAATGAGAGAACGAGCCTTGGTTTGGGGAGTGTTGTTGAAATAAAATCACAGGACAAAAGCAGTATTTATTAAATTTCTGAGTGCCTGAGTGTCAAGTAGATCTCTGTAGTGGGGTTATTACAATGACTCTGTCTTTGAAAGGGAAGCTCAGTTAACACTCAAATACTCTGGAAGTGAAGTTCTGATGATTTAGGGTCCATCTTCATTTGATCACAAGCTTTAAACATAAAAGGGGAAAGTCTTGTGAGGCTTACCCAGCCAGGGGACCCTGTGGTGGTTTAGTGCTAGAGCTTGGGCAACAAAGCAGTTTAATGGGAAGTGGTTCTTAGGCCGAAAGGATAGACACTGGATGGAGGACAGGAAGTAGAAAGGGGCGAGCATTTTGGCACATTGGCTGCTCTACATCAGTCGCTGTCTGGGCAGGTGTCTCTAACACAAGCTTCAGAGTGAGGAGGCCGGAAGGTCAGTTTCCACCTTCTATGGACATACCTCTAGTTTGCTTTCAAGAAACCTATATTTTAAAAAAATTATTTTAATTGAAATATATTTGACATATGACATTGAGTAAATTTAAGGGGTACAACATGATTTGATACATTTATACATTATATTATGATTGCCATTATAGTGATAATTAGCACCTCTGTTATGTCATATAATTATCATTTCTTTTTAGTGGTTGCAATAATTGAGATCTGAAAAAAGAAAAATACATGTAATGAAAGAAAAAGAAACCTATATATGAAAATACAGTTTTTAGGTGTGACTGTTTACCCTAGATAGTATACCTCAGGTAGAGCATTTAAAATAGAATATGTTCGACACAGGACTTTTGGAAATAAATCTTTCACGAATTTAAATGAAATTTAAATTTCATTTAACTTTTGGAAATAAAACTTTCACGAAGTGAGATAAATTTATATTTATCACCTAGTTTAGGTTTTGTAAGGCTAGACCCAAATGATCACAGATTTTGTGTTAACATTTAGTGGATCAGTCTGGTTTTACCTCTGAAAAAGTAGACTGGATTAGGATGACGATGATACAGAAGTAGGCGTGTGTTTTTCCTTTTTGGTTAAAAAGTTTTTTTTTAGATATTGGAAGGTTAACAAAAACCAGTATTCATTGTGCTTGACTATAATGACTGGAACAAGAAATTTAATGTTGGAAAGACTCACTTAATATTTGGAGGAAACTCTGGAATAACATTCTACTGGTTATAAGCATACTTTCTTTTTCCATATAAATATTTGGGGAATTCTCTGCTTTAAAAAAACTGAAGAAATTCAGTTATGGAAGAAGAGACTCACATTGCCATTTCACAAAGAGAAATATAAATCTGTAAGGTAAGCAGAGTGTTCCGATTTGTTATTGCTGCTTAGTCTCACTTCCCCTCCTGTGACTCTGAAAAAAAATCCCATTTATATAAGTATTAAGCTTATAGTAGAAGAAATGTCATAGGCACATTCGCAAGCTCATGAATTCATTATCACACATATTCAGGCTGGAGATGTGAGGTGTAATGTCCTTTTCTCCAGGGTGGCCCCAAAAGATACACTCCACTGTCAGGACGATTTCATTTAGACCCAATTTCCCCACATCTTGGAGTGCTGTAGATGAATACCTCTGTTCTCTCCACATTTCCCCTACTGACTGACTAGAGACTGTAAATGTTATTAACTTTGAAGTGTCTATTTATGTCACTCTACAGACCGTAACCCTCCCTCCACCCCCCATCCAACAAAGGTTGGGGTTTTACGTTTGCACATTGGAAACAGCCTGCTAAATTCTTTTCAATCTTGAAACAGTCCCACTGCACAACACATCAGGAGGGACTGAATGTGAACATCAGCCTTCTTTCTGCCCAAACAGTAGCAAACCTCTTAAACTTCCTGGCTGCATTTCGGTATGGTCATATCCTTTACCACTACCTTTGATTTTTTTTTTTTCCTCACTATTTTGCTAAGTTAAAGTTTGGTGTTTTTCCACCCCAAATGTTCTTCAGCAGCAGCATAATAAATTCTTAGAGCATCTTGGAGACACATCCTATGAAAACACTTTGGATTACAGAATTCTTTTGGGAAGTGTGGGAATGGGCTTGATTTTGGATATTTAAACAAATTCAAAGCCCTTGTAATTTCTCTACCTAAACACTGGACACTTCAAGATTGTGGTCTCCAGTGATTCTGCCCTTGCCATTGGTTATTGTTTATGGCAGCGAATGAAACTGCCTCAGGTCTCTTGGATCCAGAAATGGAAGCCAGGTGTGGAGAACAATAAAACGATCCTACCAGCCTCAGGACTGTTATTACGTCAGAAATAAATAAACTTCTAGTTTAAGCAACTCCAGTTTGGGGGATTCTGATACAGCACAATAACTAATGCAAGTCATAAGAAAACTGAGTAAAGAATGTCCTCCTGTGGATTGTGCCCAGTGTTTTGAGTGAAGGTAGGAGCTGGATGGGCATACGAGGGCCTGGGGCTGGGGAGGGGAACCAGGACTGCAGACCAAACCAGTGAGGGTGTGTCTTCTCATACACTGTGAAGCTTCGTTCTCATTGACTCTGGGTTTGGAAAGGTTGAGCTGTTGGGAGGTGTCTTCCAAACCTGCAGCTGGTGGCAGGTTGTACACTGTGTTGTGACACGATATAACTGCATGTGTTAGTCCCATCTTCTCAACTAAATTGGTGGTTCTCTGAGGGTGGCTTCTGTGTCTGCCACTTTGATAATCACTTACAGTGCCAAGCATGTGTTTTCCTTTTAGTTGGGGCTCAGTAAGTAATGGTTTCTTGATTCACTTAAGTGGATGATACACACATTAGAGCAAGAATTAAAGAACTATAAATACCCAAGTATAATTAATGTCTTTCTCATCTGCAGAACTGAAAAGAAACAACTTGCAAGATCCTCCATTTCAGCCTTAATTTTATAGGTGAGGAAACTGAGGTCTAAAGAGGTGAAGTGACTCACCCAAGGTCAGGTAGTTAGGGGCAAACCCAGCACTAGTACCCAAACCTGCCATCTTGTAAGAATTACTGTTTATTCTAACTGTGGCTTCATTCAGAAGCTGTTCATGGGTTAGCTAACAGATACGGGACTAGCCTCTTCTGCCCTTCACATTTAAATGGTCATACTTATAATAAACATATTTAAAGGGAAATTCTTTTTAATTTTTAAGGAGGAGAATGATTTTTCCAGAGTAGCTGTAATTTGGCAAAATTAGGAGGATTTTGGGGAAGATACACTTTTATTCCTCTGGAAAAGGTATTGGTTAATGGGTTCTTGCTTTATTTTTACTTAGCCGGATGCCTAGGAAGAAATCTAGGACTCTACAAAGTATCCTTAAAGCAAAAGGGACTCCTGTAACTCTTAGACTACAATGTCTATGTTAAAGGATGTAAAGGATGTGGGAACTTTGGGGAGGGAGTATCAGTTGAACTCATAATAAAAATATTCAAGATAAAGTTCAGTAATACACCAGTGATAGAGGGCCAGATAGTATCACTTCAAACTCCTTGGGAGTTCTAGATGGTATCGTGTCCAATCATAATGAAAGGCTGCCACTTAATGTGAAGCTATAATTTAGAACTCAGTATTTCACAATGCACACTGAGGTTTCTTTAGTGGGTTTTGTCTTCTGGAAAGTATCATAGTGCATTAAGGAAACAATGAACTGTTACTTGGATAGAATACCTCTGAAGGGCTCTTCAAAAATCCCCACTGGGCCTTTATTTTCCAGAGACTAACTTTGCTCGTATCAATACTAAAATGGATCCCAAAGCTTCATAATGAAGGATATGGTTTGCAGTTTTTAAAAAATTAAACAGGGACTTCCCTGGTGGTGCAGTAGTTAAGAACCTGCCTGCCAATGCAAGGGACACGGGTTCGAGCCCTGGTCCAGGAAGCTCCCACATGCCGCGGAGCAGCTAAGCCCACGAGCCACAACTACTGAGCCCATGCACCACAACTACTGAAACCCGCGTGCCTAGAGCCCGTGCTCCACAACAAGAGAAGCCACCACAATGAGCAGCTTGTGCAGTGCAACAAAGAGTAGCTCCTGCTTGCCACAACTAGAGAAAGCCCGTGTGCAGTAGCGAAGATGCAACGCACCCCAAAATAAAAAATTAATTAAAAAATTAAAAAAAATTAAACACGAATGCCTTCTGGAAAAGGAGTAGATGAGGTGGGGATAGTGGGGTAGTGCTAAGGAGAGGTAAACAGTGGGCACACAAAACCTTAAACTTCATCCACTTGGTAAGGAAAAGTATATTCTGTCAGTCAAGTTTCAGGAAAATTAGGTATGCTCTGAGAATGGTTTTTACAGATATAAGTATGTCTAAATGAAATCTAATTATGTAAATGGTAAAGTGTTTTCTAATTTTCTATCTCATTCCATCAGTAAACCTTGGTCTAGTTTTTATTGCTTTTGGCCAAAGGCCATTACAAGACTTACTAAGCATTGAGGAGGTTCAGTGTGATCTTCAGAATAAATTAATTTACAATTAAAAAATATGGTTGTATAGTACATTTCAGTGACTAATTTGGGTAATAGGTTAAATAGGGTGCAGGTTTTGATTTTTTTTAACATCTTTATTGGGGTATAATTGCTTTACAATGGTGTGTTCGTTCCTGCTTTATAACAAAAGTGAATCAGTTATACATATACATATGTTCCCATATCTCTTCCCTCTTGCGTCTCCCTCCCCAGGTTTTGATTTTAACTAGCAGGTTTATCCCTAAGATTGGCCAAACATCCTAGCAAACATGGGTTAACAAAGACTCAGGAGCCCCCAGTGACAGAGGGATCGCTTATAGCAGGGAGGGAGATTTGCTTTTCTTTCTCTTCCTGTGGACTGATCCCTTCCTGGCTGCCAGTGTATGTCAGCAAGTTCACAGCCTTTAATTCACTGTAAGCCCCAAGTTATTGCACACCAGCACACTTCCAAGAAAAGACATGTCACAGAAATCTACGTTACATAATGGGACACCGGTACTAATCAAATCTTGTTGTAGCAGTACTGTCCCGTATTAATTAGAGTGATGCTACCAAGACTCTTGGCATTTCTATAGTGACATTTCTTGGATTATTTGACATACTCTGTAGGACATCCTTCTTCATAAAGGTTTATCTTAGGCTGTCTGTCAGATACGGATATCTGGCAAAAAGGACCAAGGCTGGGATGTCACCTGGGACCTTCTAAACACTTGTTGTTTTATCTTATGAGTGAAGTCAACATAATGTTATTACCGTGTCATTACAGCTGAGCGCTACTGCCTCTCAGTGTTGTGCCGTGTGGTACTCCGAGCCCAGGAGTGGCTCAGAGGACCCAGACCTATAGACATGAACCAGTAAAGAATTTGGGGTTTTATTACCTTAAGAGGAAGGTCATGTTGGAGACATCTCATTTGCCTCTTCAGGATGGATCCCAATTGTCAGATTCTGGATGGTTGGGAGGACAGTGAATATACCTTGTGATCCAACTCCTTCTCCTCTCTCCATTTTTTTTTTTTTTTTTTGCGTTATGCAGGCCTCTTACTGTTGTGGCCTCTCCTGTTGTGGAGCACAGGCTCCAGATGCGCAGGCTCAGCGGCCACGGCTCACGGGCCCAGCCGCTCCGCGGCATGTGGGATCCTCCCGGACCGGGGCACAAACCCATGTCCCCTGCATCAGCAGGCGGACTCTCAACCACTGCGCCACCAGGGAAGCCCCTCTCCTTCATTTTTAAGAGGCATAGCGAACCTCCTCAAAGCTTAGTGTCATAATACAACTGCAGTTTTATTATGCTCATGGATTCTGTGGGTTGGGAATTCAGAAAGGGCAAAGGGCTCTTCTCTGTTTCTCATTGTTTGAAATGTCTCAAGCAACTGGGGGTGTCTTAAATGGCTGAGGCTGGATTAGCTGGGGCTGGGGATCCACTTCCAAGGCGACTTCTTCACTCACATGTCTGACATCTGGCTGGGATGGATTGAAGGATCCATCAGCTGGGACTGTTGACCTGAATATCTATAAGTGTCCTCTCCAGTATGGCGGTCTCAGGGTAGTTGGACTTCTAGCATGGAGGCTCAGGGATCCATAATAAATATTCTAGCAAACAACATGGAAGCCGTGTGGCCTTTTATGATCCAGCCTCTGAGGTCACTAGCATCACGTCTGGAATTCTTTATGAATCAAAGCAGACACAAGCATTCCAGACACACAGATCCAACCTCCTGACAGGAGGAATGTCATAGAATTTGCAGCCACCTTTTAAAATTTCCACATGAGCTTTCAGTTTGGCCTGGGAAAGCTCCAAGTACCTTTGGTGGCTGTGGATGAGGGCAGCCCATTCATGAACTAACCTGTTTCTTTTCTAATCCTACCCTAAGGTAGGGGACTGCCCTCCTGTACTAGTTAGGGTAAAGCTGAAACCAAGACATCCCAGAATAGTGACTCAGGTAAAATAGTTTATTCTTCTCTCAGGTAACAGTCCAGCGGTAGGTAGTGAGATCCAGGGTAGTTAGGTAACTCTGATCCATAAGGTCGTTCAGTGGTTCAGATTCCTTCCATCTTGTTGTTTCCATTCCTCACGGTGTTGTCCTCTTCCATGTCATCAAGTGTGGTTTGTTGTCACCAGGTTTGCATTCTATCACATGGGAAGGGGCAAGAGAAAATGGAAGGTAAACAACTTCCTTTTAAGAAATTGACATAGAAGTTAAGCACATCTATAGCACAGGGAGCTCTACTCAGTACTCTGTAATGGCCTATATGGGAAAAGAACTTGAAAAAGAGCGGATATTCACTTTGAAGTTCACCTGAAACTAACACAACATTGTAAACTAACTATACTCCAATAAAAGTTAATAAAATAGGAAAAAGAAGTTAAGCACATCACTTCCATTCACAATCCATTGGCAATAGTTTTGTAATATGAGTATGCCTAGCTGGGAGGCTAGGGAAGGAAGGCTGGGAAGTGTAGTCTCTACCTAAGTGTCCATGAGCCCTGATAAAAGTTGTGTGTGCCTAGCGTCCTATCACTAAAAAGAAGAAAGAATGGATGCTGGGGGACAATTAGTAGCTTCTGTCACCAGCTTTTGAAACATCCCTGGAATATTTGTCAGGCACATTCAAGAGCAGAGGTTGACAAACTTCTTTGGTAAACGGGAAAACAGTAAATATTTTAGGCTTTCCAGACCATAAGATATCTGTCTATATTCGTTTCCTATTGCTGCTGAAACAAATTACCATGAATGTGGTAGATAAAACAACAGAAATTTATCTTAAAGTTCTGTAGGCCAGAAGTCTGACACATATCTCACTGGGCTCAAATCAGGGCCACATTCTTTCTGGAGGCTCTAGGGGAGGATCAGTTTCCTTGCTTATTCAACTTGGCAGAATTCGGTTCCTTGCATACAGCCTCCTACATCTCAGAACCAGCATTGGGCCAAGATTCCTTCTCACGCTGCCATCTCTTTCATTGGTTACAGCTGGGAAAAGATTCCCTACTTTCAAGAACTCATGTGATTAGTGTGACCCATGTAAAGTAACATATTCATGAGTTCTGGGTATTAGGATATAGACACTTTTGGGGGGAATCATTCAACTCAGCCATTATAGCTCTAAAGTAGTCAAAGACAACATGTAAATGAATGGGCATGTCTGTGTTAGAATAAAACTTTATTAACAAAAACAGGCAGTGGGTTCGATTTGGCCCATGTAGTGTAGTTTGCGGCCCTCTTTGAAGAGTGTGGAAACCAATTGTTGACAGGCCTCTCAGGCAGCCAGAAATCTCGAGTCTCCACCACCCTGGCAGTTAGGTATGCCATATCCTGTGTTATCAGAGCAGCAGTCAATCGCTTCTGTTAAAGCCACTTTTACACTGAATTGTAATTGCTTCCTTCAGTGTCTGGTTTTTGTGCCCAGATTGTGAGCACATTGAATGCAGGAACTTTGTCTGATTCATCTTTTACCTTCCCTAGTGCTTAACAACATCCAGCACTTACTTAGTTGGTGCTCAGTAAACGTTCATTAAATAAAGGAAACCTTATGTAGTAGCTAAATGAGGGAGGCATAGACTAAAACACACACACACACACACACACACACACACACACACAAGTATTTTTCATGTGCTGGGGGAATGTTTTTTCTGGGCAGACCTTCAATTTTGATAAGATTGGATTGTGTTGGTTTTACTCTGCAGGTTAAGTCTGACAACTGTGAGTTTCCATAAAGGTTCCTGAAGATAGATCTTTAAAAAAGTTGAAAACCAATTTTTTGTTGCCTTAATGAAAATGAAAGGACAAAGCCAGAATTACACATTAGCTGGCAGAGCCAGTAGTATGCATTTGACAGACATTTAATTTCAGCCCGCTTTTGCCAAAACAACAATGTGACCATAAGGAAGTTTGCAAATGGAAATGGTATTTTCTTGAGTGTTTTCCCAGACATTGGACTTCAGTGTGGGTTGAAAAGTGCACAGAAAGGTTTTTGACCTGCCAAGCCATGAGTTCAGCTGTTGTAGGATGAACACAAAACTGATGACATTAACAACATCTGAGGCTGAAGTGGGTCAGGAATCCATCTCTATCTTATTTATGTGGAGTGTTCTCTCATTCACAGCCTGAGGCCAAAATATGAACTTTATAGGTGTATAGGTATTTGGGTTCTTTCACTGAAAGTCATTTTATATGTAAAGTATTAAAAGAACAACTCCTTTCCTCCCAGATGTTCAGTGAAATTAAGATACACAGAGGGCACTTTGTTCAACCAAGAACCAGTCTTAGGTTGGGACCCAGCATGGAGGCTCATTAAATTATAAGACTGTGTAAGACATGGCCTAAGGCTACTCCACCAAGTTGAACTTGGCTCAAGTCTCATAGGTAGATTGAAGAAAAAGAGGCTAAATTCTTAGTATGAAGTTACGCATTTAAAGAGCTTGCTTACACTTATATTTCCACTCCAAGGTGTTAGGTCTAGAATTTCTTAAATTATTCTTTCTGTCTAAGGGAACCTTTTGAACACCCCACCTCCACCTTTATGCTTTCCTGGCTTGCATCAAACAAGCCTCTTTCCCTCAAATTATGGTCAGTGGCACAGTCAGCATGGCCATTGAATCATTGTACTTGCTAATAAAAACATTAAGATATCAGACCAAACACTAGCTTTCTGGGAATGCCCTTAAATGCTGACTTCAAACCACTAAAATTGTGTTTTGGAGCACAGCCCTCCAGCCAACGATAGGGTCCTGCCCAAGTTGTAAAAGCTTTTATGCTGAAATCGTCAGACTCATTAAAGCCTGCATGGACTGTGTCTGTTGTTCTCTCTGCTTTTCTCTGTCATCTGTTAGGATGACTTGTACAGAAAATGAAAACCAAAGTTCTTACAAAAAAAGCCAAAGCCCCACTTGATGTGATTTACCCTTCCCAAGACTGTATTAGCTACCAGCCAGCCCCTTAACTCCTTCTGGGAATTTGGCATGAAATTGATATTTTCTCTGGCACAGCTCAGCCCCAGTGCTTTGCAGGACATGCCATGCATGCCATACCGAACTCTGTCCCCCGGATTCCCATCACCCAGAAAGTCTCAGAAGTATTAACCATTAGACCTGGACATTATGGTAGGTAACTCTTTGAAGCCCTATGCTTGGTATTGGCAGGCCATGCTGATTTAAAAACACCTGCCTTAACCAAAAATATCCTTAACCAATTTTAGTCTGATGTTTCACCTTCTTGTGGCAGGCTTTACATTTTTATTATTTATGAGCTTAGGTAATTTTTTATAAAGTAAATGCAGTAAAAGGAGAGACCTATTAGGTTTTCTTCTTTGTATGGTCATTTTCTGTTATGGGCTGAATTGTGCCCTCCCACCCCCCAAATTCATGTGTTGAAATCCTAACTTCTGGTACCTCAGAATGTGACTATATTTGGAGATAGGGCCTTTAAAGAGGTGTTTAAGGTAAAATGAGGTTATATGGGTGGGCCCTAACCCAATATGACAGGTTCTACATAAGACAAGATTAGGGGACACACACACACACACACACACACACACACACACACACACACACATAGGGAAGACCATGTGAAGACACAGCAAGAAGACGGCCACCTACAACCCAAAGAGAAAGGCCCCAGAAAATAAAACCAACCCTGCCAACACCTTGATCTTGGACTGCTAGCCTCTAGAATTGTGAGGAAATAAATCTCTTGTTAAAGCCACCCAGTCTGTGTTATTTGTTATGGTAGCCCTAGCAAACTAATGCATTTACTATGAATTTTGTTCTTTTTTTCCCTAATGAACATTGATCACACTTTTTTTTTTTAAACATCTTTATTGGAGTATAATTGCTTTACAGTGGTGTGTTAGTTTCTGCTTTATAACAAAGTGAATCAGCTATACATATACATATATCCCCATATCTCTTCCCTCTTGCATCTCCCTCCCGCCCTCCCTATCCCACCTCTATAGGTGGTCACAAAGCACTGAGCTGATCTCCCTCTGCTATGTGGCTGCTTCACACTAGCTATCTGATTTACATTTGGTAGTGTTTATATATCCATGCCACTCTCTCACTTTGTCCCAGCTTACCCTTCTCACTCCCCGTGTCCTCAAGTCCAATCTCTACATCTGTGTTTTTATTGTTTTCCTGCCTCTAGGTTCCTCAGAAACTTTTTTTTTGTTTTTGATTACCTATATATATGTTAGCATACGGTATTTGTTTTTCTCTCCCTGACTTACTTCACCCTGTATGATAAACTCTAGGTCCATCCACTTCACTACAAATAACTCAGTTTCGTTTTTTTTATGGCTGAGTA
This sequence comes from Phocoena phocoena, assembly GCF_963924675.1. Classification (NCBI taxonomy): domain Eukaryota; kingdom Metazoa; phylum Chordata; class Mammalia; order Artiodactyla; family Phocoenidae; genus Phocoena; species Phocoena phocoena. Next base: position 57,932,613 of record NC_089225.1, on the reverse strand, counting down.
ATATTCCATTGTCTATATGTGCCACATCTTCTTTATCCATTCAGCTGTTGATGGACACTTAGGTTGCTTCCATGTCCTGGCTATTCTAAATAGGGCTGCAGTGAACATTGTGGTACATGACTCTGAATTATGGTTTTCTCACAGTATATGCCCAGGGGTGGGATTGCTGGGTCATTTGGTAGTTCTATTTTTAGTTTTTTAAGGAACCTCCATACTGTTCTCCATAGTGGCTGTACCAATTCACATTCCCACCAACAGTGCAAGAGGGTTCCCTTTTCTCCACACCCTCTACAGCATTTATTGTTTGTAGATTTTTTGCTGATGGCCATTCTGACTGGTGTGAGATGATATCTCATTGTAGTTTTGATTTGTATTGCTCTAATGATTAATGATGTTGTGCATTCTTTCATGTGTTTATTGTATATCTTCTTTGGAGAAATGTCTATTTAGGTCTTCTGCCCATTTTTGGATTGGGTTGCTTGTTTGTTGGATATTGAGCTGCATGAGCTGCTTGTAAATTTTGGAGAGTAATCCTTTGTCAGTTGCTTCATTTGCAAATATTTTCTCCCATTCTGACGGTTGTCTTTTGGTCTTCTTTCTGGTTTCCTTTGCTGTGCAAAAGCCTGGAAGTTTCATTAGGATCCATTTGTTTATTTTTGTTTTTATTTCCATTTCTCTAGGAGGTGGGTCAAAAAGGATCTTGCCGTGATTTATGTCATAGAGTGATCTGCCTATGTTTTTCTCTAAGAGTTTTACAGTGTCTGGCCTTACATTTAGGTCTTTAATCCATTTTGAGTTATTTTTGTGTATGGTATTAAGGAGTGTTCTAATTTCATTCTTTTACGTGTAGCTGTCCAGTTTTCCCAGCACCACTTATTGAAGAGGCTGTCTTTTCTCCATTGTACATTCCTGCCTGCTTTATCAAAAATAAGGTGACCATATGTGCATGGGTTTATCTCTGGGCTTTCCATCCTGTTCCATTGATCTATATTTCTGTTTTTGTGCCAGTACCATACTGTCTTGATTACTGTAGCTTTGTAGTATAGTCTTAAGTCAGCAAGCCTGATTCCTCCAGCTCCGTTTTTCTTTCTCAAAATTGCTTTGGCTATTCGGGGTCTTTTGTGTTTCCATACAAATTGTGCAATTTTTTGTTCTACTTCTCTGAAAAATGCCATTGCTAGTTGGATAGGGATTGCACTGTATCTGTAGATAGTTTTGGGTACTATAGTCATTTTCACAGTGTTGATTCTTCCAGGCTAAGAACATGTATATCTCTCCATCTGTTTGTATCATCTTTAATGTCTTTCATCAGTGTTTTATAGTTTTCTGCATACAGCTCTTTTGTCTCCTTAGGTAAGTTTATTCCTAGATATTTTATTCTTTTTGTTGCAGTGGTAAACGGGAGTGTTTCCTTAATTTCTCCTTCAGATATTTCATCATTAGTGTATAGGAATGCAAGAGATTTCTGTGCATTAATTTTGTATCCTGCTACTTTACCAAATTCATTGATTAGCTCTAGTAGTTTTCTGGTAGCATCTTTAGGATTCTCTATGTATAGTATCATGTCATCTGCAAATAGTGACAGCTTTACTTCTTCTTTTCCGATTTGGATTCCTTTTATTTCTTTTTCCTCTCTGATTGCTGTGGCTAAAACTCCCAAAACTGTGTCGAATAATAGTGGTGAGAGTGGACAACCTTGTCTTGTTCCTGATCTTAGTGGAAATGGTTTCAGTTTTTCACCATTGAGGACAAATGTTGGCTGTGGGTTTGTCGTATATGGCCTTTATTATGTTGAGGAAATTTCCCTCTATGCCTACTTTCTGCAGGGTTTTTATCATAAACGGGTGTTGAATGTTGTCAAAACCTTTCTCTGCATCTGTTGAGATGATCATATGGTTTTTCTCCTGCAATTTGTTAATATGGTGTATCACGTTGATTGATTTGCATATATTGAAGAATTCTTGCATTCCTGGAATAAACCCCACTTGATCATGGTGTATGATCCTTTTAATGTGCTGTTGGATTCTGTTTGCTAATATTTTGTTGAGGATTTTTGCATCTATGTTCATCAGTGATATTGGCCTGTAGTTTTCTTTCTTTGTGACATCCTTGTCTGGTTTTGGTATCAGGGTGATGGTGGCCTCGTAGAATGAGTTTGGGAGTGTTCCTCCCTCTGCTATATTTTGGAAGAGTTTGAGAAGGATAGGTGTTAGCTCTTCTCTAAATGTTTGATAGAATTCGCCTGTGAAGCCATCTGGTCCTGGGCTCTTGTTTGTTGGAAGATTTTTAATCACAGCTTCAATTTCAGTGCTTGTGACTGGTCTGTTCATATTTTCTATTTCTTCCTGATTCAGTCTTGGCAGGTTGTGCATTTCTACAAATTTGTCCATTTCTTCCAGGTTGTCCATTTTATTGGCATAGTGTTGTTTGTAGTAATCTCTCAAGATCTTTTGTATTTCTGCAGTGTCAGTTGTTACTTCTCCTTTTTCGTTTCTAATTCTATTGATTTGAGTCTTCTCCCTTTTTTTCCTGATGAGTCTGGGTAATGGTTTATCAATTTTATCTTCTCAAACAACCAGCTTTTAGTTTTATTGATCTTTGCTCTCGTTTCCTTCATTTCTTTTTCATTTATTTCTGATCTGATTTTTATCATTTCTTTCCTTCTGCTAACTTTTGGGGTTTTTTGTTCTTCTTTCTCTAATTGCTTTAGGTGCAAGGTTAGGTTGTTTATTTGAGATGTTTCCTGTTTCTTAAGGTAGGATTGTATTGCTATAAACTTCCCTCTTAGAACTGCTTTTGCTGCATTCCATAGGTTTTGTGTTGTCATGTCTCCATTGTCATTTGTTTCTAGGTATTTTTTGATTTCTTCAGTGATCTCTCGGTTATTAAGTAGTGTATTGTTTAGCCTCCATGTGTTTGTATTTTTTACAGATCTTTTCCTGTAATTGATATCTAGTCTCATAGCATTGTGGTCGGAAAAGATACTTGATACAATTTCAGTTGTCTTAAATTTACCGAGGCTTGATTTGTGACCCACGATATGATCTATCCTGCAGAATGTTCCATGAGCACTTGAGAAAAATGTGTATTCTGTTGTTTTTGGATGGAATGTCCTAAATATCAATTAAGTCCATCTTGTTTAATGTATCATTTAAAGCTTGTGTTTCCTTATTTATTTTCATTTTGGATGATCTGTCCATGGGTGAAAGTGGGGTGTTAAAGTGCCCTACTATGAATGTGTTACTGTCGATTTCCCCTTTTATGGCTGGTAGTATTTGCCTTATGTATTGAGGTGCCCCTATGTTGGGTGCATAAATATTTACAATTGTTATATCTTCTTCTTGGATCGATCCCTTGATCATTATGTAGTGTCCTTCTTTGTCTCTTCTAATAGTCTTTATTTTAAAGTCTATTTTGTCTGATATGAGAATTGCTACTCCAGCTTTCTTTTGGTTTCCATTTGCATGAAATACCTTTTTCCATCCCCTTGCTTTCAGTCTGTATGTGTCTCTAGGTCTGAAGTGGGTCTCTTGTAGACAGCATATATACGGGCCTTGTTTTTGTATCCATTCAGCCAGTCTGTGTCTTTTGGTGGGAGCATTTAATCCATTTATATTTAAGGTAATTATCGATATGTATGTTCCTATTCCCATTTTCTTAATTATTTTGGGTTTGTTATTGTAGGTCTTTTCCTTTACTTGTGTTTCTTGCCTAGAGAAGTTCCTTTAGCATTTGTTGTAAAGCTGGTTTGGTGGTGCTGAACTCGCTCAGCTTTTGCTTGTCTGTAAAGGTTTTAAGTTCTCCATCAAATCTGAATGAGGTCCTTGATGGGTAGAGTAATACTGGGTGTAGGTTTTTCTCCTTCATCATTTTAAATATGTCCTGCCAGTCCCTTCTGGCTTGCAGAGTTTTTGCTGAAAGATTAGCTGTTAACCTTATGGGGATTCCCTTGTGTGTTATTTGTTGTTTTTCCCTTGCTGCTTTTAATATGTTTTCTTTTTATTTAATTTTTGACTGTTTGATTAATATGTGTCTTGGCGTGTTTCTTCTTGGATTTATCCTGTATGGGACTCTCTGTGCTTCGTGGACTTGATTGACTATTTTCTTCACCATGTTAGGGAATTTTTCGACTATAATCTCTTCAAATATTTTCTCAGTCCCTTTCTTTTTCTCTTCTTCTTCTGGACCCCCTATAATTTGAATGTTGGTGCATTTAATGTTGTCCCAGAGGTCTCTGAGACTGTCCTCAGTTCTTTTCATTCTTTTTTCTTTATTCTGCTCTGCAGTAGTTATTTCCACTATTTTATATTCCAGGTCACTTAATCCGTTCTTCTGCCTCAGTTATTCTGCTATTGATCCTATCTAGAATATTTTTAATTTCATTTATTGTGTTGTTCATCATTGCTTGTTTCATCTTTAGTTCTTCTAGGTCCTTGTTAAATGTTTCTTGCATTTTCTCTATTTCCACAATTTTAGATCATCTTTACTATCATTATTCTGAATTCTTTGTCAGGTAGACTGCCTATTTCCTCTTCATTTGTTAGGTCTGGTGGGTTTTTATCTTGCTCCTTCATCTGCTGTGTGTTTTTCTTT